>NW_006239106.1:347794-370840 GCF_000226075.1 Solanum tuberosum
TTCCTCTGCCTGCATTAGCTTGATTATTCAAATGACAACCCCTCTTATTATGACCCTTTGCATGACAAAGACTGCAGGTCATCTCAACACCTCTCTTGGACAATTTTCCTGTTTTATTTTCATTCTTCTCCTTTCTCCTACACTTTCTAGGCCTTCCTGGTAGTGTTTTTATAACAGGTGGTATAACAGAAGGGTTGGCCGACTGTGGCCACATTTTCATGTTAGTAACTGGTTGAATGTAGTGACTATAGACCTTGAGATAAGTCTCCTTGCTATACCAATGTGCAACATAGTTAATGGGCTCCAATTTTCTAAAATGAAGTGCAGCTATAACATGACAACAAGGTATACCTCTTAGCATCCAAGATCTACAAGTACATGTTTGATTGCCTAGATTCACAACAAATGTGTTATCCCAGCTGTCTTTAACCTCAAAACCATATTCACCATTCCATTCAAGGTTACACTTCATTGACTTTGTTGTGTTCTCTGTCAATACCTTTAGGGCCATTGGAGATATGTTTGTTATCCAAGTATCACAGAACTCCGTCAATTGTCCTATTCTTCTCATCTCTTTGATCCTTATTTCTTCAAGCATTGTGATGATAGTTTTGTGTCTTGGCCCCAAAATCCATGAATTAAAGCTTTCAGCCATGTTGTTGTCAACACTATCACATTAGTTGAAAAACTTAAAGTATAATTTAGACCACCTCTCTATATTGTACCACAATAAGTCATCACATATTCCAATGCCTAACTTCTCCATATGATCCAAACTTCTTTTCAATTCTTGTTCATATGTAGATTTGGCACATCTCCAAAAACAATTTCTTCTTTCAATGCCTTTCCAATTCTTAGACCAGTTGGCTAGAACATGTTTTGCACACATTTTTTGTTCTGCATTTGGCAGAAGATCTTGAATAGCTTTGTCAAGACCCTTTAAACAACAACATTTAGAATAACATGAGATCTAACTTAATGAATAAATGAAAAAGAAAACAAAAATACCTTCTGCATATCAGTAATGGTTGTCAATTCTGTTCCATATCCTAGCTCAAGATCATGTCTTACAAGCTTGATAAATCATTTCCAAGTGAATGTGTTTTCAACCTCAACAACTGCCCATGCTAGTGGTAGTATTTGGTTGTTCCCATCCTTACAAACAGCCACAAGTAATTGACCTCTAGAAACACCTTTCAAGAAGCAACCATCAAATCCTATACATCTTCTAGCTCCAACTTTGAATGCCTTCTTTAAAGCATCAAAGCATATGTAAAATGATTGAAACATTTTTCTACCACCTTCAAAAGTTTCTTCACTAAGTCTCACCACACATGTGCTGCCTGGATTAGTCTTTAAGAGCTCATCTCTATAATCTAAAATTCTTTTAAACTCCTCCACATGATCACCCTTAATTTGTTTCAACACAATGTTTCTAGCTTTCCTTGCTACAGTCCTCCCTACATACACATTCAACGCTTTTTTCACTAAAATTTGAAACTGAAAAACTCTAATTCCAGGCTCAGAAATAATTTTATCCTTGTACTTTTCTGATAAGTACTTTGAATTCACCAATTTATTTTTGGTTGTGCCATTGCATTTATGTACGGGATTATAATTCTTCACCACAAAATCTCCTGTTCTTGAATCAATACTTCCAAACAACAACCATGGACAACCAGCTGTACACTTTACCCTCACCCTAGTTGCATCATTAACACATTTATCTAATTCAACATGTTCTTGAACTGCATATCTGTAATAGCTTCTCTAAACTGCTTAACACTTTCAAAAGCAAGACCAGTCTCCCAAACTATTAACTGACAGGTAGGATCAAATACTACTTTTTTTTTCTTTTTGCTCTTCTTGCCTTTCTTTGTCTTCTTATAGGTTGTTCAACCTTATCTTCCTCATTAACATCTTCATCAGTATCTATTTCAAAACTAACAGCTTCATCTGAATCAAAGTAGGGCTCATCTCCATCTATCTTACCCTCAAAAGTAGTTTTTGTTTCTTGGATAAATATTCATCATATCCCAAATCAACTTTTCTTTTAAATCTAAATCTACTCCTTCAGATCTAGGGCCCTTTTCTTTTCTCTTTTTTCTTTTAGCAGCCCTTTTCTCTTTCCTAAGATTTATAACCTCCTCATGAACATCACTACCATACTCATCTTCTCCTTCATCAGGCAAATCTGCATTGTCTGAATCATCACTTGCTTCTTTTTCACTTTCCCAATCAGACCCAACTTCTGGAATATCAGATGCAGCAGCAGCAGAAGAAGTACCATCCAAGTCTTCTCCAACACCCACAGAATCCCTACCCAAGTCCTCTCCAACACCAACAGAAACCCTACCCAAGTCCTCTCCAACACTAGCAGAATTCCTACCCAACACTTCACCCACAAAAGGTTTTTCAGGTCGTGCAGCCTCTTCAAATCCTAAACCTTCACTACCCTCAAAAGTTTGACTAGATTCCTTATCAAAAGTAGTATTAGATTTCCCACCCACATAATTTAGATATCCAATTTCGGGGGGGCACAACAGCTTCTTCAACTAAATGAGTCACATAAAGTTCAACAATATCTCTATTTTTTAATTTATGTACAATACCCATAATATCCCTAACACTTTTAACTTCAACAAGACGTCGACATTTAGGTGGTTTAATATAAACAACACAAGCAGAACAGTTATAGCCAATTTCTTTAACTATATCAATAAATTCAAAGTAGGACAATTTATCAACATCTACATCAAAACAATCAGTGACAATACCTCCTTCATACTTAATACGAGGTTTTTGTTGTAGTTTTCCACCATGGTGAAACCTTAAGGTAACGTATACATCCATTGTCAAACTGAAAAGATAAAAAAAACTAAGCTTTTACGAAAACCCCTAAACTCGGTCAAACGTTACAATCATCTAAACGAAGATTACTAACCTGGTAACTTTGTTTCTTCACGCAAATACTTTGTTTCTTCACGAAAATCCTAAACTCAACAAATCCTTCACGCTAATGACTTGTTATTCTTCAGATTAGGTGTTTAGATTTGAGAGAGATTTAGGGATATTTGTTTAAAAATGGGTTGGGTTGTATTTTGGGAAGGGGTGGGTTATATAAAACAGGTAAGATATTTTTAAAACCCTTTGCGACGTGGACCAATGAAAACGCACGTGTGTAACAATGCCCAGCCTTCAACTGGGCTGATGTTCGGAGGGTTGAAATTAATTCACATAAAAGATGTTAAGGGGGGGGTATATAAACACCCGTATAGTTTAAGTACTAAAGTAAGTTTTTGTGCCAAGTTCAGGTTTTTTTTTATGTATTTTCCCTTTAATTTAACTTATTTAAACAACTCAGCAACTTTATAACTTTAACTAGTTTAGTATTGACTTATCTATCTTACCCTCAAAAGTAGTTTTTGTTTCTTGGATAAATATTCATCATATCCCAAGTCAACTCTTTTTTTTCCTAAATCAACTCCTTCAAATCTAGGGCTTTTTTAAAAAAAATAATAATTTAGCAGCCCTTTTCTCTTTCCTAAGATTTATAACCTCCTCATGAACATCACTACCATACTCATCTTCTCCTTCATCAGGCAAATCTGCATTGTCTGAATCATCACTTGCTTCTTTTTCACTTTCCCAATCAGACCCAACTTCTGGAATATCAAATGCAGCAGCAGAATAAGAAGTACCACCCAAGTCTTCTCCAACACTAACAGAATCCCTACCCAAGTCCTCTCCAACACCAGCAGAAGCCCTACCCAAGTCCTCTCCAACACTAGCAAAAGTCCTACCCAACACTTCACCCAACTCTTCACCCACAATAAGGTTCTTCAGGTTGTGCAGCCTTTTCAAATCCTAAACCTTCACTACCCTCAAAAGTTTGACTAGATTCCTTATCAAAAGTAGTATTAGATTTCCCACCCACATAATTTAGATATCCAATTTCGGGGGGGCACAACAGCTTCTTCAACTAAATGAGTCACATAAAGTTCAACAATATCTCTATTTTTTAATATATGTACAATACTCATAATATCCCTATCACTTTTAACTTCAACAACACATCGACATTTAGGTGGTTTAATATAAACAACACAAGCAGAACAGTTATAGCCAATTTCTTTAACTATATCAATAAATTCAAAGTAGGACAATTTATCAACATCTACATCAAAACAATCAGTGACAATACCTCCTTCATACTTAATACGAGATTTTTGTTGTAGTTGTCCACCATGGTGAAACCTTAAGGTAACGTACACATCCATCGTCAAACTGAAACGATAAAAAAAACTAAGCTTTACGAAAACCCTAAACTCGGTCAAATGTTACAATCATCTAAACGAAGATTACTAACCTGGTAACTTTGTTTCTTCACGAAAATTCTAAACTCAGCAATCCTTCACGCTAACGACTTGTTATTCTTCATATTAGGTCTTTAGATTTGAGAGAGATTTAGGGATATTTGTTTAAAAATGGGTTGGATTGTATTTTGGGAATGGGTGGGTTATATAAAACGGGTAAGATACTTTTAAAATCCTTTGCGACGTGGACCAATGAAAACGCGTGTGTGTAACAATGCCTAGCCTTCAACTGGGCTGATGTTCGGAGGGTTGAAAATAATTCACATAAAAGATGTTAAGGGGGGTATATAATCACCCGTGTAGTTTAAGTACTAAAGTAAGTTTTCGTGCCAAGTTCAGGGGGGTTTTTATGTATTTTTCCTAATATATTTGAAATCCTAATTGGTTCATTTCTTTCATTTGTGCTTTCATTTTTTAGTTTATTTCAATTTTCACACGGATGGAAAAAGTTAATAGAAATTAATGAAATATTTTGCACCTTTGCAAAGTCTAAGTTTGTAATCTCTGTATAGTTGCTTTACGTACGTATGTGAAATTACTATTAAATATGTACATATTTTTAGGCAGAAGCAAATAGATCGACTTATATATTAGTCTATGTAGTTTACAATCACAAATCAATAGACACGCTCAAAAATTAGCACCAAGACTTGATAAATTATTTTTTTTATCGTCTTAATTTATCGATGAAAGTGTATCAAATAAAAAATAAAAGTGTTAAACCAACAAATATTAGCAATATAGTGGTAGAATCGTACCCCACTCACGGTACTTACAACCTGGATTGTATTTTTCAAATGATGCATTTTATAATTGCATACTTTAAGAAATTGATGAACTGAACTTTTTCATTTTTACAAAATCGACGGAATTAGTTGGTTTTAATATTTTCCCTCGCCAATTAACGAATGGACTCTGTCTATTTCTTATGAAGCACTTGTATTATTCTTTTTGTAACCACAAAAATTGTATTTAGCTATGAATTTTTTAGTAGAAAATAGTTGAATTATTCACTACAAATTTTAAGTCGTTGCTATTTACACCTTACATATTTTGTGACAATTTTTTTGTTGTCACTAAATCACAGATTGATTAGAGACAATAAAATCTTTGTCACCAATTATTTATATTATTAGTGACAAAAAATAAATGTCATAATTAAATCTAAATTTTTATTGCTAAAACTTATACTCCCTCTGTCCCAATTTATATGACTCACTTTCCTTTTTAGTCAGTCCCAAAAAGAATGACACATTTCTATTTTAAGTAACAATTTGCCTATAAAATGTCTTTTTTACCCTTAATGAAATGATTTACAACCACACAAATTTCTATCATTCATTTTGGACCACAAGTTTTAAAAGTCTTTCCATTTTTCTTAAAAGTTTGTGCCAAATCAAAGTACATCACATAAAAATGGGACGGAGGGGATACTATTTAACTACGAACTTTTAATTTGTCGATATTGTAACAACATATTTTTTAAGATGAAATTTTTGTGTTAAAAAATTAATATATTTTAAGACAAAAAATAATTTGTCATGAATTAGATACATTATTAATGAAGAAATAATGTGTCACTGATAACTTTAAATTCGTGACTTATATTACTTAACAAATGGCGCCAATTAAGTTTTTGGTGGGAAACTTTAGTGGAAAAAACTTTTCTACGGATATTTATGTTTTGTCACTAAAAGTATGTGTCTCATATATTTAAGCACGAAAAGTAAATTTTGTCACTAAAAGTGAACAATTAGTGACAAATTTGATGTCGTAGCTATTTATCATATTTGTTGTAGTGTAATTATTGTGCACCAAACATAATATAATATAATGTTATATGTAACTCTCTGTTTTGACAAGTTTAAGATATTAGTACATACTTTGTTGAGAATATTTTTATTGTGTTTCTTTTGTTCTATATTTATTTGTGCATGTTAATCACAAAGTGACAATATTTTTTTAAGGCTCAATGGTGAGTCTTATTATATTTGGCTTATTATGTCATTGATTAAGGGTAAGACGAAGGATTCAAGTCCTATCACACCAAGAGGGTAATACATCGGGTGAGATTCCTGGTGCATCATGATAATAAAATGTTGGGTTGGGTCCCAACAAATAATGACCTAAAATGCCTTCTTATGGGTGAGACGTTGGGTTCAAGTCCCAACGTTATATAATGACGATGTAATGATGACTAAGTAAATTGATATGCTCTTGATAAAAGTCATGAAATTTTTTCAATTGATTTGCTTCATTCTCTTATGTGAATGTGGTAGCATGATATAATGTGTCTGAAAATGACAAGTGGTTAAATGTATGAATATGAGTACAGTAAAATGTTAATGGTCAATTGTGGTAATTAAAAGGAAGAACATTATGGGTTCTTAAGATGGTCCTTCAAATGTCAAGGTAATTTTTTACCATCAAAGTGGTATGAAAGGTTATTGGTCACATTGAGTTGGTGCAACCCAATTTGAAAGTTTTGTAAATCCTCCATCAAAATAAAGAAATACAAAGTGGTAGTACATTTAGTACTTTTAAAGTGATGTTGAGGTGAGTCAAATAAATTTGATAATGTCAAATTATGACTAATAAAAACTTATGGAGCATGTACAAATGGTTATGGTCATTTCTTGAAGAGAATGTGACTTGTATTTGTTTGGATAAGGACATGTTTATGTATGGTTAGATAAATGTCACTCACCTCTACAGGAGGTTTGAGATATTGAAAAAAAATAAAAAAATTGACATGAATGGTCATTTTGGTCATATACTTTGAGTACTACATAAATATTGTGATATGTTTTATTATGAACTATTGGAAGACAAAAAAAATTAATAATTCTTTCCTATAAATGTTGTGGCTATGACCAAAATAAATATTGTTGTGTGGCAACACAATTTTGTCATTGGTTGTCAAGAAATATGTCTTGCATGTGATAATTTTAACCATGACGATAATAATAATTTACCCCATCAAGGAGATGGTCACCATAAGAATGGTTGTGTGAAATTTGTGGCAGTACACAAAATTAATTGAAAGTTTCGGAAGGACTAATTTGTTACTATCCAGAAAATGAAATAGTTCATAATATTGAGGTTGTAGTAACTCTCGAAAGAAACTTTTTTAAGTCTCGGAGAAATTGAAAAGAAAAATTATTATATTGAGACTGAAAATTATTGAAAGATTAAATATCTTCAGATTACTACAATCAAAGCGGGTCATGAATATTTACATAAAAGGTTACGCGCCTTTCTCTTGTTTGTTGTATAAAGATATGGGCATGATGAAGGAATCACAAGCAAAAGTAAACTAGAAGTTTACTAGAATAAATATCAGTTGGCATAACCGATTGACCATTCTGATTCAGATGTGCTGCAAAAGAAATTGAGAATTCATGTGACTATATGTTTGAAGAAATAAAATATTCTTCAAGAATTCTCTTGTGTTGCTTGTTCTCATGATAAAATGATCATTGTACCCGTTACAGTTGGGATTGTATTCCCTGAAATTATTTGGAACATATAAAAAGGTGAATATGGGCTTGTTCACCTGCCATGTGGACAAGTTACTATTATGATTTAATAGATGCATCTATGGTATGATCACATGTGCATTTGTATCAACTTACAAATTGGTTTTTGTAAGGTTGTTTGCTCAAATTATTAAATAAGGGCACAATTCCAAACTATAAAATTATGTTGATAATACTGATTGATTTAGCAGATTTTGTTTGCCTCCAATTATCGTTAGACCATTGATTATGAGAACAAATTTCTCAAATAAAATTTGATATGAGATGAGTTTATTTAACGTGTGTGCATCAAGCTAACAAGGTTCTCCCATCACAATTGGTTCAGGGTCAGGAACCAAAAATAATTTCCTTCTACAAATTTGATGTGTGCACATATGATTTTATTGCTCCACCACGCACAAAGATGGATCCCCAAATGAGGTTGGGGGTAAATGTTAGATTTCCTAACATTAGGGGGAGATATGTTTAGCAGCTGAAAATTATGTGTGGGTGAATTATCTAGATCCTCATTAAAACAAATATGAACTTGAAGTTCAAGAGATAATTCATTTGCAAAATGTTGCAAATAATTTGCAGATGTATTTGCTAACCCAATATTTTAATTATGCAAATGCTCCAATAAATAGTCCTTGAAGGACAGAGTCTATGGTACGCCAAAAGCGTGATAGACCAATCGATTCCAAACGTAAAACTCCTTGGGGAAAGAGAGGAGCAAATTATCAAAATGGTCATGATAATGAGGTAAGTGCTTTGAAAGAGCACTATGACATAACACTTCATAAAACCTTGGCAAAGGTTCAGGTACCTGAAAATGATGAAAAATGAAGAGATCTCGATAAGTTATGTCAAATTGGAATCGAATTAAAATGACCATCGACGGCATCTTTGATATGAAGTAGCACTCAATGCTATAAGTGGTTACGAGGATCTTAAAGTCGAATATGTCATATAATATGGACAGATAAATGTTTGGCCAAATAAAATTCACTATTTACGTATATTTTGTTTCACTTAGAAAAGTGATGTTTTTGAACTTATAGTTCATAGATCAAAATGTATGTCAGTGGGGTACAAATGAATCATTGTGCGAAAGTATAACCGTAAGATATAAAGTACGGTTTGTGCCTCGGGGCATAAAGGGTTTTCGCAGAAGTCCTGACATTATTTGGAGATATGTTCTCTAGTGGTGGATGTAATGAGACTTATTTCAGTCTGGCAATAGATGAAATACTTGAACATGTATAATGACTAATTATCACGTCTAACTAGACGATGAAGGTTATATGAAAATTCTAGAAGGATTTAAAAGGTCTTAAAACAATTTCATTGAGTACCCAATGGTTATGAGATTGCTTAACACAAAGAAATAATCTTTTCAACCTCATGAAAATGATTTAAAATGTCATGTATTAGTGCAATTGGTGCACTTACAGATTTCTGGAAGATTATTGGATATGCATAATGAAAGTTATGTGAAAGGATTGTCATATTAGCATTCAAGTTATGCCAAGAAACTAACAAAGCAAGTGACTCAACACATAAAAGATGTGTGATTTTCTTTGAGAAGAAAAGATGAGCTTCAATAAAATTGAAATGATCAATCTCTGAGACAGAAATGATTTGATTATGTAGATGCGGAATATTTATTTGATCCGCATAAAGCTCGATCGCAAATGGACTATTTATTTACATAGGAAGGCACAACATTATCTTGTTGTTGAAAGAATCAAACATGGGTAACCACTTCTTCAAATCATGCAGAAATAATATTGATCTATGAAGTAAGTTGGGAGTGTGTTTGGTTGGAATCATGATCTATCATATTCAGAAAATATGTGATTTTCCTTTGGCAAAGGATATTCCAGCCACTATATACGAAAATAATATTGAAGGGAGGATACAATCAAAGGAGATCGGACAAAGCATATTTCACCAAAAGTCTTTTTTACACATGATATTCAACAAAATGGTGAGATAGACGTTCAAAGATCCATTCAAGTGATAATTTTGTAAACTTATTCACTAAAGATTGCCAACATCACTATTTGAGAAGTTGTGAAACAAGATTGGAATGCATTGTATTCGAGATATCAAGTAAAGTTTTTATCAGGGGGAGAAAAATACACGTTGTACTTTTTTCCTTAACCATGGTTTTATCCCAATTGAGTTTTTCTGGTAAGGTTTTTAACGAGGCAACATTCAAAGCGTGTTAAAAGATATGTGTACTCTTTTTCCTTCGCTAGGATTTTTTTCCCACGGGGTTTTTTCCTAGTAAGGTTTTAACGAGGCATATTATCTATGGACATCCAAGGGGGAGTGTTATAAAATAATATATTGTGGATGTCCACTATATCAAGAAGTTACTTCATTACTTTCCTCCATTACGAAGATAATCATAATCTCCATAACCTCCACCTTTATAACCATTATTCTTGTAACTTTTCACTTCATAACCTCCCTCATTATATTCATGTTAATGTCATGTTTATGACTAACCTTTTGTATGCCTCTATGTTACACTATAAATAGAGGCATAAGGGTTCATATTGTATAGACTTGAATACTTTGAAGAATAAGAAATACTCTCATATCTTGTCTCTATATTTCTGTTATTTTCATCTTCTATATCTCTTGTCTTATATTCTTCTTGTTTTCATCTTTATATTGTTCTTTTATTCTTAAGTTCTATAACAAGATCAACATAATTGAGAGGAAAGGATTTTTGCCATGTTGAACTACCATGTCAGCACATATGACAAGATAACGTTTTAAGGATATTTGTGGTCCAAAACATAGACGGCAAGGGTAGTTTTGATCCCAAATATAAATAAAGGGTATATATGAGCTATTTCGAATAGTTCGAGGGTAATTTTGATCATTTTCCGTGGATTAAAAGATACTTCCTCTATCCCATTTATGTGAAGGTGTTACTGTTTGGAGAGTCAAACGATTTTTCTTTGACTATAATTTTCTCTTTCTTTTTAATATATATTTGGATTCATTAGCTATGTGGACATATAGTACTTCTTAAATAATTTTTAAATATCTAAATTTTATAAAAATTCAAAAAGTTATACCCAAATTGATAACTAAAATTAAATTGGGACAAAGGAAGTAGTAAATTACAATAAATCTTCTTATAAAGAAACTTATAAACACATTCCAGATGAACACAAAATACAGAGAAAATGACAGATACTTCCATCACAAATAATAGTACCATCACCAAAAACAACTATGATAGTCATTAGAAAAGCAAAGAAAAGGGTCAAAACAAGAAATACAAAATTAAAGAAAAGGGTCATAACAAGAAAAATACGTTGAGAACTCAAAATAACTATGATAGTCATTATGAACTCGATTTGGCCAACAAAATTCACTAAAAAGTCGTTTTCTTTGATTTTCCAGGTCTTATTATGTTCCAAGAAGGGTATACTTTCCCTTTTACCCATTATTAACTTCCCCAACTTCATGTTATAACCTAATAACATCCTTAGACATGAATCAACACCCGCATTCCCTAATTCTTCTTCTCCCAAAACTCAAAAATGTCAAGAAAGAGATTTTTCCAAGTGAAATATTCTCTTCAAGATTCTTCACAAACTTCATCTCAAAGAACTCTATAGAAGGATATCTCAAATTCAAGTTATAAGGTTCTAAACCCAAAACGTTTCTCTAAGAATTCGTGAAATTCAGGTATGAGAGATTTCATCAATATGTTTGTTTCACCCATTAAATTTCAAAGAGAACTCTACATTTCAATTATTTAAAATCCATAGAAATCTAGGTTTCTTATGATTAATATGAATTTCAATTTCAATTTCAATTTCTTCTCACAGATAGTCTACAAATATATGGTTTTCCATAGATTTCAGTATATTTTCTTAAGTATATTTTCAAGAATCCTCAGGACAAGTAAATTTCATGTCTTTTAGACTTATATCTTTTAAATTGCATGTCTTAATCAGAATACATAAATTTTCATGATTTGTTTTACATTCAGCTTTTCAATTCAACATGCATAAGATGCCTTCAGATAAAACATTTATTACTCCACTACTAGGTTTTAGTATTCAGGAGCTTCGACTCATAACATTAAGATATATGACATGCATGACATCTAGATATGTCATCAATACTTTTTGAACATTTTCCCAGAAGTTCCTCATTAGTATGGTATCCAGAATGCCATTAATGATCGTGGATCCGTTTTGTTAAACAAGCAAAGTTCACTAGTGGTATGACAGTCAAGTATGACATCCATGATTATGAAAAACATTCTCAGAAGCTAACGATTATGTTCAGTTGGAAGTAGTACTTAGCATCGAATTGAACTAGGGCTAGTATACCCAAGTCTCAAAATTATGTGTCACCATAAGTTTTTTTAGCCCCAATGGACACATTTTATAAGCTTAATGGTACCACATCAGATCAGATCAACATTTCCCTCTTGTCAAGGTATGTTTGACCCTTTTCGATGGGGATTATACATTCAACTCCATGTTTAGGTCACATTGTTATATGTCGGTTAATAGTACCTTCCATAATTTAATCTCAAATATTGCATGACCTGGTATTCAGTTACTTTAGTCAATATTTATTAGTTGCTTGTTTTACTACTTGATCATTGCATTAAATTATATGTATAGTTTCGTATTCAGTTAGCATCTCAGATTCTTCATGTTGAGCTTCACATATTATCATGCATATCTCACATACTCAGTACATTCAAAGTACTAATCACATATTTGATTTGTTGGCTATATTATTCATGTGATGTAGATTCAAATGCTTCTATTATGGTCCTAGTCATGCATATCACAGCTTACAACCAGCAGGTAATAAGTTCTCTTTGTTTGAGGACTCAAGTCAATCTGTAATTCTAGTATCTTATTTTTTTTCATATGTATTTATTAAGGGTAATAGGGGGTCATGTCTTGACTACCTGTAGTCAGTATTACTATAGGCTTCATTGACACTCAATTAGAGTTGATGTATTCAATCTACTTAATTAGTTTCAGTTTCTTTATAGATTATCATTATTGTAAACCAAACTTTGTTCAATAATGTATTGAACCAACTTATTACATAATTATGCTTCCACTCACTCATTTAAGCTCTTATTCGTGTATATATTTAGTTGGTTATGACTTATGTCAATATCAAGGGTTAGCTCGTGATCACTTGTGACTCTAAGCATCATATTATGAGTTACGACTAGGATGTACTCTCTGATCATAACACATATGAACTGTTAAATTGTCTTGATAGTGTAAAAAATTACACTCTCTGTGTGTATAGTCGCAATTTCGTAAATAATACTCCCTCCGTCCCATTTTATGTGGCAACATTTGATCGGGCACGGAGTTTAAGAAATAGATGACTTTGAAATGTTTACCAAATTGCCCTTAAAAAATAGACTTATTTTTCTCTCTCCTAATAAATGTATTGGAGTACTCTTTTCAAGATTAAGTGGGACCAACAAGGATAAAAGAGGAATTGTACCTTTAAATACTTACCAAATAAGGAAATGTGACATTTTTTTTGGACTGACCAAAAAGGAAATGTTGCCACATAAAATGGGAGGGAGCGAGTAAATAATTATCGATTAAAATATTCACCAATTCAGAAAGGCATAATACATAAATATGTCATTTAACTTGACCATAGCTTACATTTATGTCTTTCAACTTTGGGTATGCACAAGTAGACACTTAAACTTGTATAAAGTTGAACAAATAGACATATACGTCTTACATGGCATCCTATGTGACAATTTGAGTCCTACATGGTGTATCCCACATATGACTCATATGTCTACTTGTTCAATTTTATATAAGTTTAAGTTCTTACTTATGTACACCTAAAGTTGGACGACATAAATTAAAGGGTACTTTTATGAATTATGCCATACATAAATGTGTCTTTTAATTTGACTTCAGTTGACATTTATGCCCATCAACTTTGAGTATGCATAATCTGATTCTTAAATATTTATAAAATTGAACAAGTGGACATACGTATCCTATATGACATAATACACGTAGGATGTGAATTGTCATATAGTACGCTACATAGGACACATATGTTTACTTGTTCAACTTTATACAAGTTAAAGTGTCTAGTTGTGCACACTCTGAGTTGGAAGACACAAATGTCAGTGAGATAAAGTTAAAATGACACATGTATTATATTATTGTTATTCAGAAATGATTCACTGATCTTTAATATTCTTTTAAGATAAAAGGGCGGTCAGATTTGTTTTTTTTTTTTTTTTTTTTTTACTTTAACAATAATGTAGATTCAAAGATTTCAACCATAATGTTTAAGTGAATGACAAGTATATATATTTTTCTTGGAAAATAAACAGAAAACAAGAGATATAACATGGGCTGCTGATATTAAAATGTGTGTATAGTCATTTGTCCCATTCCCAGACTTATCAGATTGGTTGAGTATTAATTGACTTCTGAGCTCATCTATGAGTAATTTGACTTAATACACTGCATATCAATTCTAGGAATATTGCATATTTATGTTAAATAAAACAATAACCATCCATGTGTTAACTTATGTTAAAAAACTAACGGATCCATTTTCCTCTCGGCTGAAATTAATGAGAATCCAACTAGCAGTGAAGAAAAAGGACTGAATGGAGACGAGGAGTATGGAGAAGGGAGCAACAACAGAGAAAAGACGAACACGAGTCGGCTTTCTGTTGAACCTCGCGCCCATTAGTCATGATCACGATTCTATAATTAAAAAAAAGGCCTCTTAGTTATTCCTTTCATCCCAATTTATGTTAGGTAGTTTGACTCGACACGGAATTTAAGAAAGAAAGGAAGACTTTTAAAATTTGTAGTTCAAAATAAATGATAGAAATTTGTGTGGTTGTAAATAATTTCATTAAGGGTAAAATAGACATTTTACAGTCAAATTGTTACTCCCTCCGTCCCATTTTATGTAAGGTAGTTTGACTCGGCACGGAGTTTAAGAAGGTAGAGAAGACTTTTAAAACTTGTGGTCCAAAATAAATTATAAAAATTTGTGTGGTTGTAAATTATTTCATTAAAGGCAAAATAGACATTTTATTGTTAAATTATTATTTAATATAGAAATGTATCATTCTTTTTGGGATTGACTAAAAAAGAAAGTAAATCACATAAATTGGGACAGATAGAGTAGAAATGTGTTATTCTTTTTGGGATTGACTAAAAATGAAAATAAGTCACATAAATTGGAACAGAGAGAAATTGTTAACGAATTCATAAAGAATAGAATAGCAAAGAATACAAATATTTTAGCAAGAACGTAACACTTCACTCAGTTTTCACATTAACATGTGATTTTCAGAAATAGTCGTCTGAATACAATTCCTGAAGTTGTTAAATTTACTTTAAAAGGCAATGTGATACCTTTTGTTCAATTTTCTCAATGAGACTTGGACATTCATACACAATATACCTGCAATTTCTTTCGGACATTTTATCAAATAGGTAAGGGGCATTTTACATTGTCATAGCCGATTCTGATCATGATTATTTATACTTGTCTTTCGCAAATACAATAATTCTTTCAAGAAGGGAAAGAAGATGAAAATAAAACTAACATCCTTCTCACCTTGTCAACTATAGAAATACAGTTGGAACAAGAAAGATTATGGAGTTGACTTTTACGTTGTTTTCTAAGGCCCATCTATACTATAGTATGATTAATTGTATGAAGTTCATAGCTATTTCCATTGGAGCACATTATTTTCCTGCACAAAAGCATTAAAGAAGAGTCCCAAATTTTTATTAACAGAAGATGGCTATAGCTAAGTTTGGGATAGTTAAAGGATGTTTTTTGTTCATTATTATATCATAACGATGTTTGGGTTATATTTGAGGGATGATTTTAGCCCAAAACTCACCAAACTTTGTTCAGTAATGTATTGAACCAACTTATTCCATAATTATGCTTCCATTCACTCATTTAAGCTCTTATACATGTATATATTTAGTTGATTATGACTTATGTCAATATCAAGGGTTAGCTCGTGATCACTTGTGACTCTAAGCATCATATTATGAGTTACGACTATGATGTACTCTCTGTTCGTAACACATATGAACTGTTAAATTGTTAGTGTAAAATATTACACTCTCTCTCTGTATAGTTGCAATTTTGTAAATAATAAATAGTTATCAATTAAAATAGTCACCAATTCAGAAAGGCAAAATACATAAAAGCATAATACATAAATATGTTATTTAACTTGGTCCTAGCTTACATTTATGCCTTTCAACTTTGGATATGCACAAGTAGACACTTAAATTTGTATAAAGTTGAACAAATAAACATATGCGCCTTACATGACATCCTACGTGACAATTTGAGTCCTACATGGTGTATGTCACATATGACTCATGTGTCTACTTGTTCAATTTTATACAAGTTTAAGTGCTTATTTATGTACACCCAAAGTTGGACGACATAAATGTCAACTGAAACAAGACACATTTATGAATTATGTCATACATAAATGTGTCTTGTTTCAGTTGGCATTTATGCCCACCAACTTTGAGTATGCACAATCAGACTCTTAAACTTTTATAAAGTTGAACAAGTGGACACACGTATCCTACATGGCATAATACACGTAGAATGCGAATTGCCATGTAGGACGTTGTATAGGACACATATGTTTACTTGTTTAACTTTATACAAGTTTAAGTATCTACTTGTGCACACTCTGAGTTGGAAGACATAAATGTTCAAGTTAAAATGACACATGTATTATATTATTGTTATTCAGAAATGATTCAATGATCTTTAATATTCTTTTAAGATAAAAGGGCGGTCAGATTTGTTTTTTTTTCTTACTTTAACAGTAATGTAGATTCAAAGATTTCAACCATAATGTTTAAGTGAATGACAAGTATATATATTTTTCTTGGAAAATAAACAGAAAACAAGAGGTATAACATGGGCTGCTGGTATTAAAATGTGTGTGTAGTCATTTGTCCCATTCCCAGACTTATCAGATTGGTTGAGTATTAATTGACTTCTGAGCTCATCTGTGAGTAATTTGACTTAATACACTGCATATCAATTCTAGGAACATTGCATATATACTTGGTGATGACATCCTTAACTCATCTATTACTACTCTGCTCTGCTCTTCCCCTCAATGACTTTGATATGGACAGCTCTAGTGTTTTCTCTATTTACATATGCCTTGTATGAGCTGATAAACATTCACAAGAGGAAAAAGTTTCCTCCAGGTCCAAAAGGGCTTCCTATTTTAGGACATCTTCATTTGTTAGGCAAAAATCCACACCAAGATTTACAAAAACTAGCCAACAAACATGGTCCTATTATGTATGTCCGATTGGGACTAGTACCTACAATCATTGCCTCGTCTGCTGATGCAGCTGAAAAGGTCCTCAAGACATATGATCACATATTTGCTACTAGGCCTCATCATGAGGCATCTCAATATTTGTCTTATGGACAGAAGAATTTGATATTTGCAAAGTATGGTGTGTATTGGCGTAACATGCGCAAATTGTGCGTTGTGCACCTTTTGAGCAATAACAAGATCAATTCATTTCAATCCATGAGAAAACAAGAAGTTGAACTTCTTATTGAGTCGCTTAAAAAGGAAGCTCATGATCGTGTAGCTGTTGATCTTAGTGCAAAGATTACGTCCTTGAATGCTAACTTGACTTGTTTAATGGTGTTTGGAAAGAAGTACATGGATGAGGACTTGGACAAGAGGGGATTCAAATCTGTTGTTCAAGATGTTGTGCATTTAGCAGCAACGCCAAATCTTGGTGATTTTTTCCCCTTCATTGGTGCTATTGATCTCCAGGGTCTCACTCGCAAGCTCAAGGATCTTTCGAAGGTGTTTGATGAGTTCCTTGAGAAGATTATTGATGAACATGTTCATTCACACGACCAGAAGCAAACCAAGGACTTTGTGGACACCATGATGGGCATAATGCAATCTGGAGAAGCGGAATTTCAGTTTGACCGTCGTCACATAAAAGCTATCCTCTTTGTATGTACTTTCATCCCATTTTATCATATATACCACAAGCCTTGAGAATGAAATGGTTTGTACTACTAATTTATTCCTCTGTTTCCTTTTTACTATACAGGATATGCTTATAGCTGCAATGGATACTACAGCATCATCAACGGAATGGATATTGACAGAACTTCTTAGACATCCCCAAGTGATGAAGAAACTCCAAAAGGAGTTGCAAGAAGTGGTAGGCCTTGAAAGAATGGTTGAAGAATCCGACCTGGAAAATTTGAAGTACTTAAACATGGTTGTAAAAGAGGGCCTGAGGCTGCATCCTGTAGTGCCACTATTTTATCATGAGTCTATGGAAGATTGTGTAGTCGACGGTTTCCACATACAAAAGGGATCCCGAGTCATGGTAAATTGTTATGCAGCTCAAAGAGATCCAAATGTTTGGCCTGATCCTGAGAAGTTTTTGCCTGAGAGATTTGTTGGAAGCTGTATAGATTTTCGTGGACGCGACTTTCAACTTGTACCATTTGGCTCTGGGAGAAGAAGTTGTCCTGGAATGCAGTTGGCAGTTATGGTCGTCCGCCTTGTGGTGGCACAATTGGTGCATTGCTTTGAGTGGGAGCTTCCAAATGGTATGCAGCCTTGTGATTTAGACATTGATGAGAAGTTTGGGATAGTAACATGCAGAGAAAAGCCTTTAATGGCTATTCCTACTTACAATCTAAACAAATGATGCAAATACAAGAGAAGTAATATTTCTAAACTTTAGATTTTATTACAAGCAATATTAAATAGTTTCTACTATATGGTTTTTGTGATTGTTGTGTGCTTCTCCTAATATTCAAATAAAATACTTCATTGGCGGTACATCAGCTTTCATTTTTACACATCATTAAGGGAAATGAAAAACAACGTATAACTAATCTAATTAAACAAATGTACAATGCCTTCTTCAACCTCAAAGAGCGATTTCAGATAACAACTCAATAACGTTAAGGGACTAACTCTAGTACTTCAGTCTCTACAGATTACTCAAACTGCATCACCTATTCGAAGACTATAAACTCTAGTCTCTCAAGTGCAATCAGCTTGACTATGAAGCAGTGATTTATAAAAACAAATTTGAGAACCATGAAACAAATGCATGTGTGATCAATGAAAAAAAAGAAGATGACAATCTTTTTATTTAAATATGTATCTCAAGTATGATTTCAATAAAATTTTGATGGATTGATAGAGGTTTGCACAAACCACATGACTTATGATAAGAATTAATATAGAGAATTAAAATCTATTGAAATATTCAAAGTTAGGATGAAAAATGGTGAATTGATTTTCGTTAAAGGAAAATGAATTGTTGTCATCAAAAGAAATTTAGGTAATGAGGCAATTTCTAATTTTCTTTATATACTTGATATTGAGCAAAACTCGTTGAGTATTCATCCGTTGGTAGAAAAAAAATATAAAGTATTCTTTGAGAACAAGCATTGCTTCATTAATGATGGTGTTGGAAAAAATAAATTTAAACATGAAGATGAGATGTAAGCATTTCTCTTTTGATCCAATAAAAGAGATTATAAGGTGGAAAAATTAGAAGATGATCCTCCAATTGAAAAGGCACAAGCAAAATGTGAATCTGGTAGATTTTGTTAAGATGAGAGGTTTGAGAAGACGAAAACTCCATTGATGAAAGCATAAAGCTTGATTAGAGAAGAAGAATGAAATTCTGCATTCTGAATTAATTGTGTACAATGGTAGTTCAGACTGGTATTTATACAACTGGATGAGAAAAATATCTAAAGTCCTAACTAACTGAAAGAAAGCAACTACCACGTGATTTGACAGCTAACTAACTAATTCTAACAGACTCGATCAATTAATTAATATGACGTCTACACTAAATTAACTAATTCTAAATGTATCCACACCACTTAATCTCAATAGATTTAAAGGAGCTTTAAATGTTTCTAAAGAAATTGAAGCAATGAAGGAGTTATCTATGTTTCATAATAATAAATAAAATGGATAAGTTTAAATTTAAGATGTAAATGAAGCAGGAATAAGATATGCCAAAAAGATTTAATATTAGAAGTAAATTTAGTTTACTACAAGCCCAAAATTGAATATACAGATTTATTCACAAGAGCATTACTGGTTATCAAGTAAGGAGATCCCAAGATAGAAGACAAAAAAAAATTATAGTTCCTAAAGAGAGAAAGGAGTTTGAATATTTGCTTTAGAATTGTAAAGTTTTTACCACAGTAATTTTACTAAGATAGATCTAGTCATATAGTTAGCCCTTTTAATCGGGAATTGATTTCTATTTGAATTTTGAAACAATTATATTTTCTAGGTTTTAGAAAATTGGTGTTTTCACATATCTTTTTGCTTAGTTTTAAATTTAGAAGTTAGTATTTTTATTATAAATTGTATTCTTACACTGCATTAAAAATACACCGTTCTTCCAACATCACTCTATAGCTTTCTTTCTTGTTTTTCATTCCTTCAGTATTTTTATTTTTTTTCCCTAATTTCTTCTCTTATAAAAGCTACACATATTTTATATTTGTATTTGAAAATTTGTTAAAAATTCAGTAATTAAATTTTTCTAATACATAATAGAATATTTAAAATTATTAATTATTGTGATCTATTGTAATTTTCACGTAATTTTTAAATATATATTCTACAGTTAAGAGTTGTGCGTTTGTAGTCTCTTATTAGATATCAAAATATTTTAAATTATTAATTATTGTGATTTATAGTATATTTTATGTAAATTTCAATTACATTTACATAATACAATATTTTAAGTTATTAATTATTTTGAGTTATACAACTTTTACTATAATTTTTAATTAAAATAAAAAATAAGACAAATAAACTAAAACAAAGACAACACTCAATCTTTCACAGTGGAGTACACCTTTCGCTTAGAACCACACAACTCAAACAAACATATTGTCCAAATTTGCTTCCTAACCTCTTATATATATATATATAAGAGAATACTTTTTTACAAAAGAGGTTTTTTATTAAAGGAAAAACTATCTGTCTAGACATACTTCACTATCATATATATATATATATATTACCTCTAGTTTAAAATTATTACATATAATACCATTTTTTAATAATTACACCATATATTTTAAAAGATTAAACTAGATACACAATCCTCTTAATTATGATATTGAATAATTATCTTATAATTAAATCTCTTTAATTAATAATTAATGAGACATTAACAATTTCAATTACTTTCTCTCTTTACACCAACCGCCGTTTCCCTCTCCAATATCTGTATGTATCTCTCGATTTTGTTGTCGCTTTTGCGAAGACGAAAAATTAAATTTACACCATGTCATTTGCTGGTAATTATTGGAATGATGAGATAATTATTTTAAATTTTAAATTATTTTAATTTAATACACTATGTATCTGTTATAGTTTAACAGGATATCCATATACTTTTTAATATCAGAAGTTATTGATATGTATCTCAACAATGAAACATGAGTATATTAAATTGTCACATGTATCTGGAATAATATGTTATGTGTATCAAAAAATCAATATCATATTTAATTGATTTTGTCAGTTAGTTTCCTTGACGTTTTTTTAACTCCATAAAAAACGTCATGTCCATCTCGTTTCGAATTTCCATTATAGTTAAATTTTCTTCCATCGTGTATCTGATTTCTATTCTTTTGCGGGTACAATCGATTTCTAGTTGTTTTGAAATACCATCGACTAGATCGTTGTAGGTTGCATTATCTCTCAAAAGTATTCCATCAATTCTATAGTTTTCATATTCGATTTTAGTGATCCATGAATCCGAATGCATCAACAATATTGTGATATTCATCATCTGCAAAAAAAACTCGAAAATACTAAGATTACAAAGAAAGAAATTGATGAAGACGATGAAGTTTACAATATTAGATTTACTAATGCTTATGATTTACATTTTTATCAAAAATAGTAACAGTTGATACGGATGGACCCAGAAAATCTGTTTTGTTTGTTAATTTTTCATCTTTTACTCCTTTAATTAAGACAATAAGTTACAATATTTAATTCAAAAGTCTTAATTCATGTATCTCGGCCTTTAAATCACACATATGACATATACACGTATTTGATGGATCGTGATACACGTATCTCTCCGCTGAAAATGATACAAAAAGTAATATAAAAAACTATCAAGATGCCTAATAATTAGAATCTAAAATAGTAAAATTTATGTAGTTTACTCTTTTTCAAATTAACTATGCCAGTTGGTGAAGTATTTTTTATTATGGCATATTGCCAAAATTGAGTGCTAAGCTTAGTAAATTGAGCTACTACTACTTAGTAAATTGGCAATGGTTGGATTGGATCAGATTTGGATGGATTGAGCAAAAATTGTTTGGATTACAATTCACCCAAATAGAATATGGGTAAATATGGATTTGGTCAAATATCTTAATTTTTCCATATAAAAAACTATCAAGATGCTTAATAATTAGGATCTAAAATAGTGAAATTTATGTAGTTTACTCTTTTTCAAATTAACTATGCCAGTTGGTGAAGTATTTTTATTATGGCATATTGCCAAAATTGAGTGCTAAGCTTAGTAAATTGAGCTACTACTACTTAGTAAATTGGCAAATGATTGGATTGGATCAGATTTGGATGGATTGAGCAAAAATGGTTTGGATTACAATTCATCCAAATAGAATATGGGTAAATATGGATTTGGTCAAATATGATTTGGGTAAAATGGTTTTAACCCATTTAAAAAAATCTGTTTTTCAAAAAAATAAATTACCCCCTCCCCGAGCACCCCCCCACCTTCCACCAACCTACCCCTAAATTTTTTTTGTTTTCCAAAAACAAAACAAAAAAACTGTTTTTTCAATTGAGTTTGAAAATTAATATTAATTTTTTTAATTTTTTAGCACAATTAAGAATTTTGAGTGGAAGTGAAAACTAAGTGATCTATTATGGGTCAGTACGGGTACCCATATTTAACCCATTTTGACCATATTTGTAGAGACACTTAAAATAGCTTGAAGCCCATATTTAATCAATTAAAATATGAGTGATCCAAGTCATTAAATAT
>NW_006239106.1:370988-392082 GCF_000226075.1 Solanum tuberosum
ACCCCTAATTTTTATTTTTTTTTCCAAAAACAAAAAAAAAAAAATTTACCCCCTCCCCCTGGCACCCCCCATCCCAAGGCA
This sequence comes from Solanum tuberosum, assembly GCF_000226075.1. Classification (NCBI taxonomy): domain Eukaryota; kingdom Viridiplantae; phylum Streptophyta; class Magnoliopsida; order Solanales; family Solanaceae; genus Solanum; species Solanum tuberosum. Next base: position 371,070 of record NW_006239106.1, read on the forward strand.
GCTCCCCTTTCCATCAACCTACCCTTAAATTTTTTTTGTTTTCCAAAAACAAAAAAAAAATCTATTTTTTCAATTAAGCTTGAAAATTAATATTAATTTTTTTATTTTTTAGCATTATTAAGAATTTTGAGTGTAGTGAAAATTAAGTGATCTATTATGAGTCCATATGGATATCCATATTTAACCCATTTTGACCATATTAGTAGAGACTCTTAAAATAGCTTGAAACTCATATTTAACCAATTAAAATATAAGTGATTCAAGTCATTAAATATGGACAAAATAGACTCATTTCATTAATATGGACTGAAATTGACACCGTAACCATTTAAACATTAGTCTTTTGTATAAGAATAATGACTTAGTTAATTGGAATTATTTGCATCACAAACACATTTTAAAAATCAAATAAATGAATTCAAGTGGAACAGATGAGAACTATTTAGATATCACTAACTTTAAAAAATTAAAATTCTAAATCTATAAACTTTAAATTTTGACTTTGCATCTGATACATGAAAGTTATAAATTGACTCCATTTTGCAGCACAACAAATCAAACACTTCATTACATTCATTTTAATTTATTTATCTGTTTTTATTAACATAAAATTTAAAAAATAAAAAAAAACTAAAGATATATATGTAGAATATACAATGCAATTTGATCTTGTGATTTTAAAATTTTCATGTAGGAAGTTAGAAATAAGAATAAGTTGTCAGAAAAGGAACGATTCTTCTATGAAATGAATTAAAAATAAAAATAAGATAAATAAATTAAAACGGATCAAGAATACTAGGTAATTAAGAACTTGCATTATTGTGTTTTTTAGATTCGCCTCTGGCAGCACAACAAATCAAACACTTCATTACATTCATTTTAATTTATTTATCTGATTTTATTAACATAAAATTTTAAAAATAAAGAAAAACTAAAGATATATATATGTAGAATATACAATGCAATTTGATCTTGTGATTTTAAAATTTTCATGTATAGGAAGTTAGAAATAAGAATAAATTGTCAGAAAAAGAACAATTCTTCTATGAAATGAATTAAAAATAAAAATAAGATAAATAAATTAAAACGGATCAAGAATACTAGGTAATTAAGAACTTGCATTATTGTGTTTTTATAAATAAAAAATATAAATGACAAAGAAGTAACATGTGTTATTAGGTCATAACATTTGCAATGGTATAATTGGTAGAAAATGATTAAGTAATTGTCTTATATTTTTTTGTTTACAATGACGTAATTCTAGAGTTTATCTTTTCTAGTTTAGTCTTAATTAAGCAAAAGCACTTGGTCCCTTGATGACATGTTAAATTCATATATTAGTTGCATATCATTTTATAGCCAAACTGTACTGCTTTTAAAAAATATTGGTGAACCTAACTCTTTGCGTTTATGAATTAAGTGTTTGATCGAACTTTAGTTAAAATTTTATATTTGTTCAAGAAATTTATTGAATATACAAAATTATTAACTAAGAATCTAATAATTAAATTATATTAAAATTTTAAATTCATAAACTTCAAGTGTTGACTTCGCCGCCGCTGAATATCTTTATACTACCAAGATAACGATTAATAACAAGCACAACCCAATAAAGATCGTGGTGGAAAAGTAAGTACTATTTCATCCTTAATAAGAGGTCTCAAATTCGAACTAGTCGCCTTTGGTAGAGAGTACTGTACATAGTTGGTTCATGAATTCTCTGTCAGGAGTCTTATCCCAATTTCCAAATGACACAAAAAGTTGAGATTGAATTGTTTAAGAACCTCATAAAGCTATTTTTACCAGATATTTTAAAATTCTCCTAAGAACAAATGTGAACTCTCCAAGCATAAAGCTATTTTTACCAGATAAAATTCAAGATTCCATTCCAAGCCAAAAAGCTAGAGTTAAGTGGTTCAATGAAGGAGATGCTAACACAACCTATTTGCATGCTACCATTAAAGATAAAAGAAGGAAGTTGAATATCAGAAGAATTCAAGATGATAATGATAACTGGCTGGAAGACACTGATGCTTGTTGACACCCAATTTTGGTTTAATATTTTTAAAATTCGTAACTTTTAAGTTTTATTTATCTAATGGTTCAAAATGTTTTTTATAATTTTAAATAAGTTTATCGATAACTATCCTTATTTATTCAAAATTTAGGGTTTTTATCAGTTAATTTTAAAATTTCATTTTTACATGTCATTAGTTACGTTCATTTATATTTATTTTAATTCATTTTATTTGTTACATTTGTTAATATTGATATTTTGCATAATCTAAAAATTCATTCAAATACAGATATTTTACTTGATCGATAATTTTGGGCCACAATCACAAGCCCAAAAATTGAGCCCATTTAACAATTATTTCCTATATAAGTTTTGGTTAGGTTAAAAAATAGGGGGTGGTGAAAATATTTTTAGGTTAAGGTTTCAGATTTTTATTGAAAAAGGGTTTCACTTTTCACTATTTTCCGGTCACCACCACCCCAAAAATCCGGCGAAGCTCCGACAACACAAAACCCCGACCCAAAAAATCCCAAGCTTCCTTCCCCTCTCTCTTTTGTTTGTTATTTGCTGCCATCGGCGATAACATACCATCCCCACCCACCACTGTCCAAAGCCACCAGAAATCCAAAACCTCATCGGAGAAGACAACCAACACCACAAAGCTCTACCAGAAACCATCTCCAAACACCCACCAGAAACCCCCAACGTTCGTCCCCTTCCCTTTTCCCATTTCTTTTTCCGGTGAAATCGTCTGAAAGCAGCCAACAATCAGACCCAAACGACCTCTTTCGAGTCCAACTGCTCCACCGTCAAGCTCAAAGCTCGCGAACACCAACTGCAGCTCCGACGAGGAGTTCCAAACTCCGATGAGTCGGAGCAAAGAAGAAGAAAACGCCGTCAGTCCCCTTCCTTCTTCCTCGTCACGATTTCTTTCTTATTTTTGTAGATTCTCCCGCGAACCACTGGAAACAACCCATTCACCCTTCTTCTTTCAGTCACTTATTAAGATCAGATCTGACTGGATTCATGATTTTCCGGCGATGCAGCAGCTCCACAACGTCCGACAATGGCAGAAACAAGACTTAACAGTGAGTTCAAGCTCCAGTAATTTCATTTTTTATATTTCTAGTTCAAGTTTTCCATTTGATTCCATGTTATTACATCTTCATTGTTTATTATTTGAATTTGTTAGATGGGTATTGATATTTTGGATACTATTTTCCAGTGAATATGTAAATATTGAGTACACCCAGTTGAATGTCTGGATCAAGAAAAAGCTAGGTGATTCTTGGTATTATTTTCCAAAGCATAATGTTAGTTGGTGTAGCATGCCTCATGGGTGGGTTTGCAAGTTTCCACTTAACTTTAATTATGACAAAGCATCCAACTATGGAAAATATTCTTAAATTTGGTGCAAAATTATTAATTTTATTGTTAAACTATTGACAATCTTAATATATCTTTACTTGACTAACTAAATTTAAATACACGCTCGATCTTGCAACATAAGTGAAATTTATCCCTATATTTTCGTCAAGTTTAGAGGTATTTTCAATACGTTTCTTGATTTTTTAATTAAGAACATCATGTTCCTACAAGAGTTTGAGATCAGTACTTGCTACGTTATGTGGCAGATCGGGAATGTATTTGAGTTTAGTTAGTCTAGTAGAAGGGTGTTTTTGAGGCAGTCAATAATAGCTCAGGAACGAAACAAATAATTTGCGCCAAATTTATAGTGTTTTTAATACTTCTCTCCATATCTTATCTACCAAAAATCATTGAAGAGATTATGCAGTGATACATGAAATGAATCTAAATTAATCAGATTAATGATTTTTAAATAGAAAAAAAAAGATCATTGTTGAAGAAACTGCAGGAAATTGGGAGTCAATTCCCTAAATGGTCACCCAAGTTTAGGGAATTGCCATGAAATATTATTTATGTTTCATTTAGGACCAAAATATCACTCAACTATTCCTATTTTCCTTCAAATATATTTGACACTTCAAAAGCCCCACTCTCTCCTAGTTGGCATGATATGTCATTAAAGTCTTTTTTTAATAATAGATTAATTTGATTCATTAAACCCATATAACTACAATAATGATCATATTTTTTAAAAATAAAAATATATATTAGTTTATTAAGAATACTTCATACTTTAGAATCTTTTATTATAATTAAACTTTTTATTTTTTATGTTATGAAGAATAGGTTTTTAAAGCGTACTATAATATCATCAATTTTGAATACTTATAAACATATACATTCAAAAAAAATATCGATATACATATCACTCATGAATGCTAACTTACATCAATTAATCATAAATTTTACAATGAATCAGTAATATTAAATGTCAATTAACTATTACAATAAAATTAATTGTGTATTTTGAAATTCATGCTTACAATATTTTTTTCTTAAAAAAAAATAGAAAGTGAATAATATTATTGCTGTTTTTTATCCAAAAAAAATAAATACTTAATATCTCAAAAATCTCCTTCTATTCTAGTCTATATGTCATGTTATCAAATCATCATTTTACAAACTAATAGGCCTATTTAATTCATCAAACTTATGTCTCTACAAGGCAAATATAAAATTACATGAGAATTTATGAAGATTAATAAAAAAATTAAAAAACTAATTCCTTTATATTATTTTACCAAACAAAATTTAATGAAAAAAACTTTGTGTGCAATTATTACTTGGTAATTTTTAAAATCCCTAAGTAAATTATTTGAAAATATTAAGCAATTTTTTTTTTATAAAAGTACTCAAATAAATTTGTATGGTTGACAAAAAGTTGGTAAGAAAGAGAAAATTATTATTTATTTATTTTTAATTTAATTTTTATTCTAATTCTTGCTATATTATATTATATTTTAACTTATCAAACAATTAAACACCAATATATATTCTCATCGCATCCCAAATTCATGAAATACAAGTAATAATTAATTGAATTGTCTATTTTAATTCAATAATATACATATTATATTAGATTAATATACTGATAAATAAAGATCAAAAATTTTTATTTTTCTAATATAAATATTATTCACTTCTATTTTATTTTACAAAAAAAGATATTGTAAGTATGGATTTCAAAGTACCTAATTAATTATTTTTAATAGGTAATTGACCTTTAATATTATTGATCAATTATATAATATATGATCAATTGATGTAAGTTGATATTCATGAGTAATTTATATATCAATACTTTTTGAATATATATGTTCATAAGTATTCAAAATTGATGACATTATAGTAAGTTTTTAAAAACTATTCTTCATAGCATAAAAAAAAAAAATCAATTATGATAAAAGATGCTTAAGCATGAAAATTTCTTCTTAATAAACTAATATATACTTTTTTTAGAAAATAATAAGATTATTATTTTAGTTAAATGAGTGTGATGAATTAAATAAGTCTATTCTTTTTTAAAAAAAAAACTTCAATTACATGGCATGCCAACTAGGAGAGAGTGAGAATTTTGAAGTGCCAAGTATATTTGGAGGAAAATAGGGATAGTTGAGTGATATTTTGGTCCTAAATGAAACATAAATGATATTTCAAGGCAATTCCCTAAACTCGGGTGACCATTTAGGGAATTGACTCGGAAATTGGAGAACACACCATACTTTTCATATCCAAGATTTGAAAAGGAAAAAAATATAACTGCGTGAGTTTGTACAATTGGTTTCACAGCCAAAAAAAAAAAAAGTAACTATAAAACTAAGTTCCTTTTCTGTTTGATAAAAATAATTTAAAAAAAAAAAAACAATTACAAGATTCTTCTAAAGAGGGAAATCTTCATAAAATCCTCAAAAAATGGTATGGGATTCTTTAATAAACATATATATCATAGTCCAGATGATCCCAACCCTCTTGCTTCTGATCTTTTCATTATCCTCAGTCTCTTGAATGATGACATGAACATTCTGCAATAGCCATGAAAATAATCTATCCTTAGACATGTAACTTATAGAAATTTAAGTTATATACATTGACACTTAATTTCTTTTTTACTATAACATGTTATGATAGCAAATTAATTATTATTCTTATTGGATTTATCAATCATATGTATGCATTTATAATTATCTTATAAGTAATCTGATTGTGTAATTATTTTTTAACGAAAATTATTGTGAGGGTGGGAGGTCGAGGGGTGGGGAGGGGGGTCAAGATTCAAGAACTTACTCCCAAGGAACATCTCCAACAAGCATCAAATCACCATCTTTATCTTCATAAGTAGGTGCAAATTCACCTTTGTTTAGCTTGAACATTTTCTCCATGCTTTTAGGAGTTGAGTGTAACACTTGTACATTTTAAGATCAATTTTTCTAAGAAAAGGGGCTCCATCCATGCTAACTTTGACATAAATTCCACACTGATCTTGATGAACTTCTGTTTTCTTTGAAGTAATTTGTAAGGTGTTCTTCCTGTAAGATCTCACTGGTGGCCACCCCACTATTTGTACCCTACAACGTAAAGACGGAGTCAGAATTTTGACTTTACGAATTTCAAATTCTAATAAAATAGCTTATTGGGTTCTGAATATGTTGCTTATATGTATTAAATAAGGTTTTTAAAGAAAAAAAACAGAATTTTGAAAGCGAGTATTAAATTCGACGTAATTTATAGCTTCCTCTCTAATTTTGGCCCTGCTCATTCAAGACCATAAAAAATTCAAGGACATTGAAAGAAAATAGTCCTTTTTATTTTATTTTATATGGCACTATTTTCTTTTCAGTTTATTTGAAAGAATAATACATTATTAAATTTGGAAAAAAATTTAATTTAGCTTTCCATTTTAATATGGCTCATGTTGCCCGGATTTTTCAAAAGTATTATCGCACTCGTGTCGGATCTTTTAAAAATAATCCACTTTTGGATGATGTGATACTTTAACTTGAGCCATTATAGTTACACATATATCATGATATATATGTGTGTGTAAAATGCTCTCAAGTTTAAAAAATCTCTACTTTATTTATGTTAAAATTTATATCTAGTCAAATTATACTGTATAAATTGAACTACAATTTTTTTAAAAAATCTTATTTTCTTGAAAAATCTGACAGAGGTGCAACCATATTTTAGGAGACGAGCAACATATCCCTTAGCTATTATTATAGTCACACAACTATTACAGTATATTTAAAACTACAAATTTAAAAATAATTATTTTTTATTAAATATTTATCGAGTCAAACTACGTCAGATAAATTGAAACGTAGTATCAAACTTACTTGGTAACATGGGGTGTTGTGGCTTCATAATGTGAAATTGATTCATCATCTTCATATTCAGACAAAGCTCTTTTGTTATTCTTGGAATTAGACACAATTTGTTGGTGATCAAATTCTTCCTCTCTCCCTGGCAAACCCAATCTAAGTTCAGTTGCCTTAAGATTCAAATCTCTCTCCATTTTCCTCAAAAAAAGAAGAAGTGAATCTTGGTAATAAAAACCTCAAACAAATAAGCCCCAAATTCTAACACTTTCTTGTTTTTGACTTTGTATTTGTGTTCAAGAAAATCATGTGAGTTAGCTAATAGTTTGTGTGTTGTTATATAATGGGAAAAACTAAAGTTATTTGAGAACTAATTTTTAAAAAAAATATGTTTGAAAAAGTACATAAATTTGGGACAAAGACAAGCTAAGCTTGTTGGAAAGAAGAGTAACAACTTTCAACATTTAGGGGACAAGAGAGGGACAAGCTCACACACTAATACTTTTTTTTAACACTTCAACTTAACTTGTTACCTATTGGCTAGACATTTGGGTCGTTTGGTAGAGTGTACAAGAATAATGCAAAATATAGTGTATTAATAATGCTTGCATTAGTAATGCTTGTGTTAGTTATGCTTGCATTAGTTCTGATGAGATTTTTTATGTGCAATGTTTGGTTTGGTGTACTAAAAATATTATGCATTACATAATTTTTTAGAAAAAATATTTGTGTACAAAAATACCCTCCACAAATATAGTGGAAAGGATGTAAAATAAATTTTGAGGGCAATTGTGTCTTTAATAATGTTAATGCATGTTTTATAACCCATTGCATTACTAATGTATAAAAATAGATGGTATTAGTAATATACTCTTCAATACACAATAGAGTGTATTACTAATACAAGCATTAGTTATGCATAGGTTAGAAAAGTATACCAAACAAGGTACTAATAATACATCAAGCTAATGCAAGCATTATTTTCTCCAATACACTTTATCTTGATAAAGATGCAACTATTAGGTAGTTTCCTCATTATGCAATACTTTCTTTATTTAAAGAAAAGTAAAATTAATAGAACACTATTAATGTCTTCGTGATTATTTAAGACAATACTTATTTAAGACTAAATAAAAAGGCTAAACTATCACATACTTAAAAATAGAGTGAGTAATAAAAAAATAAATCTAACTTTAGTACGTATATCTATGATATGACTCTTATCTATCGAATCAATTTTACGCGCTTATGAGAGGTGAGAGGTATGTTCTTTGTCAATGTCGGTTTATATATTGTGTTAAATTGACATATATTGACTGATCGAACTTGAAGTGTCTAATATATAAAAGTTAGTTAATGGTGTTTAAATGAAAAGTTGTGTAATTTAAAGGAATTGTTTATATATTTGTTATCATTCTTCATTTAGACACTTGAATTTAACCTGCTATATATTAGACATTTAACGTTTATTTAAGATATGCCTATTATATTTATATCGGATCAATTCATGAGTCTAAAAGAGGTGGAGACACTCTCTTTGCCCTATGGTGTTTAATAGACCTGCATTGACTGAAATTGAAGTGTGTAATAAATAAAGGTCAATTGATATGTCTAAGTGAAAGGTGGTGTAATTATAAGAGACCAATGATGTATTTGGCCAAAAGAAAACGATAGATCGTATGTATGATGGTTGAAATTTCTTCTCTTAATCAAAAGTCTCTAATTTAAGTATCTAAAATATAAAATTTCTTGATATGGAATGTTCAACCTAAATTAATTTAGTATAATGTATAAATAAATGAAAATAATAGAGAGAAGTGAAAAAAAGAAGGGAACCAGCTGCTACATTTCAAGAGTACAAATTGTACTTTATTTTTCTCTTTCATATTTGCTACTATTGTTTTAGCGAATCGATTAGTTCAAATTCACCTTGCGTAATGCTTATTAAAGAGAGAAATATTCTCTATTGAGATATTTTTATTTTTAAAATTCGAACACGAAATCTCTGATTAAGATGGAAAGGGTCCTATTCATTCTAGCTATCACAATCTTTGATGGCACTAATATAATTATCTCATGAGTACATCTCTTCATATTTTTTTAACCAATGCAAATTTCTAACTATCAAGATATACTATGTATACAAGACAATATTTGACTCATGTATACAAATGTATAATTTTTTAATGAAATGTTTTCAATTGACCATAAGTTCTGCCACTATCTCCATCCCTTGTTTATAGATGTTATTGAATGATTAAAAAGTAAAATACAATATATTAAATTATGTTTCGTTACCATTAAAAATATATAATATTCTGTTCATATTTTTGTTGTCAAAAAAAAAAAGATTAGGATAGGGAAATGAGTGTATTCAAAGAAATCACTATATGATCTTTAGTTTTTTATTTATGTAAAAGTAGCACACAAATGATGAGACTTTGTAATAAAGAAACTATTGTCTAAAGTATTACTTTTTTGTTTCAGAATACTTAACTTTTAAAAATGACAAATATTTTTAATAAGGACGATAGGTATTTTGAGACTGACGAAGTGATGAGAGTGGGTAACAGAAAACTAACAGGCTTTTAAATTAGCAAGTTACAAAAAAAATAATGATACAGTAGGCAAATTGTAGGTTCCAAAAAAAGAAAGAAGATAAAAGTGAAGTGTTTATGTAAAGATAAAATAAAATACAAGCTTAAGATTGTACATGGTACATAACATGATATTTGGGCATGATGTGATAAAATAACCTAGGCTAATTTACACAAATGTCCGTTTCTTCTGTCACTATTTTGATTTTGTCAATATTGTAAATTTGTATAAATATAGTTCTTGAAACTGATAATGTATTAGATTATCGTCTAATGTCTATTAAATTTTAAATTGTGGTTTAATATTTTTTCGTAAGATATTTAGTTATTCAAAGGGTATCTTTAGGCCATAATCTAAAAAAACCTGTAAGATAAAAGAAAAAGGAAATCATTTGCTAAATAGCTATCTCAAAAGGATCATCCAACGAAAATTTCACCATAACCTAAGGACAAATCCATAAGATTTGTTGAACCAAAGTGAACAATATATAATATGAATTTGGGTGGTAAATTGTCATAAAGTACTAGTAATTTTCGGTTGCAGGGCTAATTTTTTGCCTTATGGATTCCTCAAACACAATAGCTTTGACTCAAATTCATTTGTTAAAAGATCCATAAAATAAGTACAATATAATAATAGATTTCGAGCCTAGTAATTAATCAAATAAATCACAATAGAATCTCAAACTCGAAGTCATAACATGTTTGTCATTCAACTTTATTCTCCATAATGAATAGCTAACATGAAAGATATAGAACAATCAAATCACAGATTATCTCCCTTTGACATTGAACAAATGCATTTAATTCAAAAGGATGGATTAGATCATTTCATCGAGGTGGATTTAGAATTTAAGTTTGATGAGTTCCATCTATAAAGGAGAAAATCTTTTTTGTTTTACATATATACGAAGTTTGAACAAAGATCAATAGTACGTCCACTAAAATATGCAGACTTAATTCTAAATTCATCTGGTCAAAACAAATTAAATTTTGAAGAGTGAGGTATAACCTATCTCAAACAACTAAAACAACCTCCGAGCTCCCAACTCATTTCAATTTGGCACGATGACAACCTATTAGACTCGAGCAAAGATTGATACATGATTTGAAATTTATATATATGAACTCGTAACCGACCTTCCAGATTTGTTCAAGAACAATAACATATTCAGTATAATTTCAGAAGTAGAATGAAGAGGGCGGAATGTACGCAATCTTACCCTTACTTCCCCACACGTGTTTCAACGTACACGAGAGGGTTTTTGAAATTGGACTCTGTTAAGACTATTGTAGGCCCAAATATGTCTTCTGTTAGCAAATCATAAAGGCCATGGTTATGGTTGTTACCAGCAGGCAGCATGGTAACTTTGGTACCTGTAAATCACAAACAGAGATGGTTTCAGAATTTTAAATAATGAATTAGATTTTTTATTTAGTAAGGAATTCATCATACTTTTGAGATTTATTATAAGTTTAAATTAATTTAAATTTATTGTTTGGTGAATTACTTTGTAATTTTTCACATATAAAGTTAAATTATATTTTAACTTAAAAATTCTAGATTTGGTTGAATCCGATGTCAAAATATCTTGACTCTTGAGTAGATGTGACTTTACCAAGAACTTGAAATTCAATTCAAGTTCCTGGTGAAGTCAGATCATTGACTATGAATTTTAGCCTTTAACCTAATATTAATTTACTTAGATTTGTTATTGTGAAATTATTTTTCCGCATGACAGAATTTAATTTTAAACAAAATAGAGAGTGTACACATATCATTAGAAGTTAGTCAAGATGTGTTTCACTGACTATTGGGTGATAGTTAAGATAGGAAACTAACATTATCAATAGTTTATGAAATTTATAAAATCTGACATAGTTTAGGTGTATATTTTACCATTTTAACTCTTAATATTACAAAAGAAAGAAGAAAGATGTCATTTGCATCCAAGAGTTCACAAAAGAATCAATCAAACAAGGCCCGTTATCTCACTAATGATAAAATTGTAAAGAATGTGTCTTCTTTATTTCCTAACCTTTTGTCATTTGAAAGACTTATAGTATGTTGAATGTCGAAATTAAAAACTCTCAAATTGTAGTTGTTAATTTAGTGCTTTGTGTAATTCGAATTAGTGGTGAACTCTTCAAATTGTTAGTTAACTTCTTTGCTTAATTAATCAAAGTGTTTCCCATTTGTGATCATCATCTCTTGGTTGCCTTTGATTCTCGAGTAGGGTTAATTTTAGATATTGAAATCAATTGGGAGGTGAGAGTTTTAGTCCTTGTTACCCATAATTTCAATTTTCGTAATCTTAATCCACATATATTTTCTTATTTCTTTCAATCTAATATAAATTTATTTAGATTTGCCACGGTGAATTCATTTTTCCTTGTGGCAAAATTTTTAAACTAAAAGAGAGTTTACACACCTCATTAGAAATTAGTCCAGATGTGTTTCGCTAACTAACTATTGAGTGATAGTTCAGGCAGAAAACTCACATTCTCAATAATTTTTGAGATTCAAAAATACTGAAATAGTTTAGGTGTATTTTTATCCTTTTTTTACTCTTAATATTACATTGAATTCACCTTCCACTATCCATGGTGAAATCATATTTGTAGATATATCATATTAGGTCATTCCATCCAAATGTGTAGTTAATTTTGCCCACAGGCAAGTCTTCATTTTCTTCTTCTTATCATTAACTATCCCCCTTTGCCATTTGCAAGAAAAAACCACCCTTCCAAAGTGTCAAGAGTTAGAATTGATGCATTTTGTACAATTGATGAGAAAAATAAATAGTAAAAAAATTGGATATGTCATCTCCCTTCTCTTATTGTTTGCAACACAATAACATTGCTGCAACAAAGAAGTTAGAGAATCTAGAGATGCAAACAAGAGAACTTCTAGGCCAATATTTGAATGAACCACCCTCTAGCTACTACAGTGTATCAAGCACCACTTTTCTCTGAAGAAATAGGTGATGAGGTTCACAACTTGAATGTTCCATGTTTTATCTTGAATCTGTAACAGAAAATAGTATCACAAAATAAGCACTCTGACATCATTAGTTTCTTCAATACAGATAGATATCCATGAACACCAAGCTAACTACCAGATCATTTATAGCAACCAATAGATAATCAGAGAAACGAAAAAGGGTTATCGGGGTGGTGAGGGAAATAATTAGGCTCAACATGTCAAGAATATCTCATCGCCTTAATCAAGGCCAACAATCAAAAACAAATTGACTATCACAACAACGAAATATCTTCAATTCAACAAGGAAGAAAGCTGGTCTGGAAGGAATTAATTATACTACTATGGGCAGGCTAATAATATCTAGAACTTCTTTGAGTTCATGAATATCATTGCAAATGTCTGTGATATAGTCTTATTGAGGAATACCTTAAGCAACAGGTTCAAAATTCTAATTTGACAACTAGACAGTTCATAAATGAGAACTCACAAGCACCTCGGTTCTTTATAATTCCTCAACTGAGAACTCAGAAAGAACGAATTATTTAGCTGTTAGTCGGAGTAAAATCAATGTATGGATTCCTTGAAAGTCAAAAATTCCAAATTCTCAAAAGTTGTTCTTAAAGTACAAGTAAGCAGCCTCAATCAGGATTTCAGAGTACCTGTGTGGACTTTTATTAATAAACCTCGAAAAGAAAAGTATAAGTAAGGAGGGTGAAACCTTACTTTTCTAAAGTCATAAATCCTAATGAGGGAGTCTTCTTCTACTACTACTTTTTTGGAGGGATTAACTTTCTTAAGAGAACAAATCAAGCAAGCTTAACTCTACTAGTCAAAAAGGCACTCATTGATATCACTTTTTTTTTGTTTTGATAACTGAGAAATCCCGTAGGGCCACTGGTGTGTAGTTCGAAACTCAGTTAATAATGGCCCGCCCCTCTACCCTTCTTCACTTAACTACCAGGATTTTGTTTGAAGTAGGGTTCGGACCTATGCCGTGCACCTAACTCACATGTTGCGCTCTTACCACTAGACCAAAGCCCTCATGGCAAATGCATACTCACCTTTTAGCTCTTTTACAAAGTGATCCATATATACTAATATAAAATTTTGAGAAATAGATGAAAAGAAATCATCAAGATATGTGAAAGAAAATAACATCTAAAGCGCAAGAAATAGAAAGAAAAATACCTGGGAGACCAAAATTGTCCTAGCGGCTTGATAAATTGTTACTGAGCCACTCAATGAGTATGACGAAGAAACTTCATCTTGAATGTCATTATTGTTTGAGAATGAGTGCATTCACCAGCTTTCTAACTGCAAGTCACTTACTTTTTTCATTTCACTTACGACCCTTGTGCTTGCTCAATCCTTTATTATCACCAACTTCCCTTCGATTTGTTGGTGCAGACCCAAATGCCCCCAAAGCATCAAGAAAGAACTTTTTGTTGGGGATGATCCCATCTTCATCCATACAGGTCAGCAGTTTCTGTACAAGTTCCTTCATATCGGCTTTAGTGTAGGCCTTATATAGAAGCTTATAGGTTGATGAGTCTATAGGGAAAACTTTGGCTGAATGAATACTCTCAAAGAGAAGGTGAGCTTCCATGGGTAAACCATTCATGCAATAGGCGTCAAGCATTGAATTCAGTGTTGAAGCTTTCTTCTCCGTCTCAGATTCTATCACCCTATCAAATAGTTCTCTTGCTTTCGCGACACAGTCACAATGCCCATACATCACAATGAGGCACTCATACGTGATGTAACTTGGCTTATAACCTAAGTCAATCATCTTCTCAAGAACTAACTCGGACTTTTCTCTGAGTCGTGCTTTTCCATAGTTTGTTATCATTGAGTTAAACGTGGGAATGGTAGGTTTCTCCTTTGATTGAAGCAAACTTTTAAAAACTTGTTCCATTTTCTGAAAGTCCTGCTTCTTCCCATAAGAATCAATCAATATATTGAAAGTAATAATATCTGGTTTAAGCTGATTACTCTTCATTCGAGAGAGAATGTGCTCCATTTCGTTGATCATTCCATTTTTCCCATAGGCATCCATTAGACCGTTAAATGTGAATATATCAGGAGTAACAATGCTCTCGTCCAGATCTTTCAACAAAGCATCTACCTGTTCAACATTTTTTGCCTGAGCAAAAGCTCTCAAAAGGATGTTGTATGTAACAATACTTGGACTACAACGCTCCATTCCCTTCATCTTCTCAAAGTAACCCATAGCCTTTGTCAAGGCCTTGGATTTGTCTCGAGAGTGGAGATGGGCCGAAATTACTGCATTGTACACTGAGGTATCTGGACGGCACCCACTATTACGCATCTCGGAGAACAGCCACATTGCCATTCTGATCTGCCCTTTCTTCCCCATCACCGATATCAATTTCGAATAAACCCCATTATCCGCTATATACCACCGTTGTTTTTGCATCCATCTGAAAACCTACATATATTAGATTTATAAGTGAAACAACTATCTCTGTAAACTTATTCTACTGCAATAAAGTCAATAAAAGAAGGCATTTCCCTTAATTAAGATAAAAGGCATTTTAAAGACAATTTTTTTTCCAGACCCGCAAGGGTTGGCTGAGTTGGTTGGATGAGTGGTTTCCCTCATGGGAGACCTGGGATTAATTCCCCTCACTGGCAGCTGTCTCAGTCAGAGCTCGTCCGGTCTTGCCAAATGCCAAGTACGGTTTATATCTTCTGCGTGATTTGCGAGCTATTGCACAGAGGCAGGTTTACCCACTGCACACCCGAGGGGTAGTTGCTGCAGGAATCCTATGGTTCCAAGAAATCTTTTTCTAGTACAAGCCTATAAAAACATATGGAAGAAACGACAGCACCTTCTAGCACACACTACTTTGAGAGAACTCCAAGAAAAAGTTGAATACAAACCCATACATGAAAATTTGAACCTGAACCTCTCCCTAGGTGAAAACATTTCCTCAATATCTAGACAATGGTTTTAATGGCATGAAACTTCTGAATTTGCAACTGAAATTTGATTTTCTAGTCCATTACCATTTCCAAAATTGCTACTGTTTTTTTCTACACTACAACTACTAGTACAACAACAACAATATACCCAGTGTAATCCAACAAAGTGGTGTCTAGGGAGGGTGAAGTGTACACAGGCCTTACCCATACCTTGGAGGTAGAGAGGCCTCTACACTACTGTATTTCATTTTCATATTGTTCTTTTACATGCATTACTTGGAGGTAGGGTCCATAGAAAACAACCTCTCTACCTTCACAAAGTAGGGGTAAAGATGCGCGTACACACTATCCTCCTCAAACCTCACTTGTGTGCTATTTTGGCTATTGTTGTTGATTACCATTTCCAAACCACCCTATATACACACATTGCCAATAGTAGAGAAATCTAAATAACTTGATCAATACACATACATTCGTCAATTCCATAATACCAAACAATCAAATTCTCTGAGTCAATTCCGTCCTATCGAGCTTACAAGAACAACAACAACATACCCGTGTAATCCCACAAATGAGGTCTTATTAAGCTTATGTCATCCCAATATTGAATAACACAATTAAGGGGATCCTACAAATGAAAATGAAAAATGAAGAATCAAACCTCAAGGCATTGAAGCCAATTATCAGTCTTTCCCAGTTGTTCAAAGAGCAAGAAACAATGCTCAGTCCTCACCAACTTAACATACTTGTCCAAAGTGCTCACTAATGGCTTCTTATCACTGAAATTCCTCATAACCAAAGTCACCAGCTCCTGTGCCTCAGATGATGATGACCCGTAACCCGACTTCCTTCCACCGGGTCGGGTCGACACACAGTGAATGATAGAGAAAACGGGTCTCTTCTTCTGTAAATTTAACCATGGCATAGTAGTAGTTGAGGAGGGAAGTTGAACCGAACTGGATGACGAAAATTGCAGAGTCGTCATTGTTGCTACTGCAGAGAAGCTGTGGGGTTCGAGGGATTCTACTGAAAGGGATGATATTAAGGAAATGACGGATTTACCCTTGAAGGGTTAAAATGGAAAAAGAAAAAAGGGATAATATTAGCGAAATGACGAATTTATCCTTGGAGGATAAAAATGGAAAAGAAAAAAGAGAGGATATGTTCGGGAGATTGAACCTTGGAGGGTAAAAATGGAAAAAGAAAAAAAGATGATATTACGGAAATGGCGAATTTACCCTTGAAGGCTAAAATTGGAAAAAGAGAGGATATGTTCGGGAGATTGAACCCGACGTGAATCGAACACGCAACCTTCTGATCTGGAGTCAGACGCGCTACCATTGCGCCACGGATCCTCTTGTTACGTACTGACTACATTATTAAATATATCAAACTATATGGACAGCCTAATGATTTATTAGTTTATATATTCAAAGGCGATTGGACGTGTGATTTCGAATTATATGCTCAAATAAAACTCCAACTTTAAATTAATCTAATTAAAAGTTGTGATTCCATATCGCAAAACGTGCTCTTAGATTATTAAGAATTGTTAGCAAAGTATTATTATTTTATATCCAAATTCTATATGGATGATAATAGATGGAACTCGTGTAAAAATATATTAGTAAATGATATGTTCCTTTGAATGAATACAATGAATTTTAGCTGCACATAGATACATGTCAAAGTAGCATATATCCAAAATAATTATTAAAAAATAAAATATGTATAAGCAGTATGGACATTTGAAAGAATATATGACCAAACTATAACGACATCATATTATTTTTGGTTGGAAACAAGTTTATCCTGAGGTTAGTTATCCTGGGATAACTTATTCCACCATGTATATAGGATAACTTATCACTATGATATAAATGGGGGATAAGTTATCCCAAACATGGTAACCAAACAACATTAAAAAAAAATTATGGAAAAGGGTCATATTTGTCTTTGTACTCTTAGAAAAGGGTTATATTTACCCTTCGTCATACTTTTTTGATATATTTGTCTTTATCGTCCAACTTTGGGCACATATTTATCCTTGTACAGTTAAGTATTGTGTCACCATTTTTATTAGTCTATGTGACACCTACATGCCGCCTACATAGCTCCATGTGTCTATATTTTTATTATAATTAAAATTTTACTTTCTATTTAGTATCCTATCCGACCCATTTAGTAAAGTTTGACACAACCATAATATAGACTCATTGCTTTCATCAAATCTGCTAAACCAAACTCACCTTTATCATCATTCACCATTGTCAAATCTCCTACAAACTTTGCCTAATTTCTCACCACAAAGCTCGAAATTTCCCTTAAAGGAACTCTCATTGAATCTTGATAATGAAACAAGGATTTCCCCTTTCAAGTTATTATTAGAAAGATCGAGTGATTCTAATGTCGATTATTCGAGGCTGGCGGTATTGGACCTGAGAACTGATTGTTCTTCAGGTGCAATTCAATGAGATATTGCAGCTCCATTAAGATGGCACCCGAAAAATTGTTGTCAGAGAGCTATAACTTCTTCAACGACAACATTTTTTCAAGGTAATCTGAAGGAATTTGACCAGAAAATTGATTTTCCGACAAATAAAGACCTTTTAAAGCACCCATTCGATTGAATTCTGAAATTGGTCAAGAAAATAAATTGCTAAGTGTACGCAGACCAGGCATTTGTGATAATGCCTCAAAAGTCTGTAATTCCAGATAAATTCGTTTCTGCAAGAAGAAGTCCAGTAACAATTTTTTTTCTGACATAAAACACCCAACCAACATATATTTTTGTCATACGGATCCGTTCGGGGTATTGAAATCGGGTTAATGGGTCTTTATTTTGATTGGGTCGGATTTTACTAAATGGATCGGATAAAATACTAAATAGAAAGTAAAATTTTAATTATAATAAAAATATATACACATGGAGCCACGTAGGTGCCATGTAGGTGTTGTTAGGGTTTTGCCCTGATTTTCTTACCATAATTTAAGATTTATTTTTCCTTAAAGAAAAGACAAAATATTACCATAAATGTTTTTTTCTTTCTTGAAAGGAAAATATAATATTCTTTTATATTTGGTTTATTCTCTCCTTTTAGGATTCTTTTTCTAGTAAGAACAGGTTTTAGGACTCTTTTTCTAGTAGGAAAGGTTTTAGGACTCTATAAATATAGGTTTGTTTCTTCTAACACAAAAAACAATAACATCCACAATGTAGTCGTTTAAGAGTCTTGTTTATGGGGGAGATTTATTCTCTCTAAAGTTTCAATGTTTTTCTTTATATTAGTTTTAATATAATAATATTTTGATTTTTAGTATAAGTTTTTGTTATCTGATTTATCAACCATATGATTTGCAAATTGTAAGCTTTCGCATGACGCCCTAATCACCCTTCAGAACCCAACAGGTGTCACATAATGGACTAATCGAGAGCCACCTAATTTTAACTATAAAGCTAAAGATGCACCTAATTCATCAAAAAGATGGATCTGTCTTCTCCTTTTTAATTCATCATCAAAGCTAAGTGGATTAATCGAGAGCCACCTAATTAAAGTTGCTTTGTGAAAGTAGAAATTTGATCTTTTTTTTTTTTGGTTGAGATGCATGCATGGGATATAGATGGGAAAATGGGAATGCAGGAATTCAATTAATGATGCAAGTTGAGGGAGAAAATGACAAAAATGATTTTAGGGTAATTTTAAAATAATAAGTACCTTATAAGTATGTGTTTATTAATTTTCATCTTTTAAATTTATCAAAAGTTAATATATATAGTCTTGGTAAAATATTTACCAAGCAAAATGTATATCATCTAAACCCAGTAAGAAAGTCTCATCAAATTCTAACATACGCAATATAAAAAATTACACAAAATACTAATAATTAAAAAAAAACATAAATTGCACATCAAAAAGTTGTATCAAACTCAAAAAATAAATTAAAAATAAGAGAAACTACAAAAAATGTAACTCCTAATGTGAATTCTCCACTAATTTTTCTCATAGTTCTCATCAAATTTAATAAATGAAGTTCGATAAATTTTAATGGAGATTAAAAATGTTAATTTTTGAATTAGCCTAGATTATATTTCTCACCGGTATAATGTAATGTAAATTTGCTCTCCTTTTAAAAATTTTGATAGAACAAGCTAGTACAATTTATTTATTTATTTGGTGAAAAGCTAGTATAATAATTTGGCGTAAATACAACCAAATGCATGCATCTTATGCTTATTTAATGCAAAAATATCGTGAGTTTTAGAATTATCTGTCTTCTTAGAAAAATGGTAAAATATCGTACAAACTTATTTGGTACTCCTTCGATGGCAAAAAGAATGATTTAATTTAATTTGATATGGAATTTAAGAAATAATTAAAGAAGACTTTTTAATTTTATTATCTTAAATTAAAGTTATATCAAATATATCAAAATATTATTTAATTTTATAATTTTAAATATGTCTCATGAAAAATTAAAATTAAAATGTTACCAAGAAAAAGGAAGAAGTCCTTTTTAAAACAAACTAAAAGAAAAATACATGTCTTTATCCTGGTCGTTGATATTAGAAAGAGAGTGGATAAATGTCTTTATTATGTGCAGATGCTGATGAAAAGTTGATGAATTCATGATTTTTAAGTGATGTATCGGTAGGGAATGTAGTATTTTTGGATCAAAATATTTATAGGATATGAAATAAAATTTCGATTTGAATCTTGTTTTCAACCAATTTTGTAGAAATTGTATTCCTAATAATTGAACATTGAATATTTTTGAATCAAACTATTAGTTAAAAATAGTTTTATTGAATTTCAGTACATAATTTAAGGACATCTTTTTTTTTCCTTTTCATAAATAAAAGAGAAAAGGACATGATATACCGCTCAACTTTGTCATTAAGAAATGATATACTTCATTATAAAAATTTCGCATATATGCTATTACTGATATAAAAATGACTCATATATACCCTATCGTTACAAAAATGGCTCACATATACCTTTTTATCTAGAACTGAAAAATTAATTTAAAATTTATTTTTCGGTTTCAATTTTTTTAAAAATTCATGTATTGATATATATGATCTTTTTCACACATGATTTTTTTTATTTCTTTAATTATCATTATTTGAGTTTTTTTTATTCTTATTTTGTTTTCTCTCTTTCATTCTTTAGTGTACAAATGTGAACCGGGGGGGGGGGGGGGGGGGGAAGGGAAAAAA
>NW_006239106.1:392239-394652 GCF_000226075.1 Solanum tuberosum
GTGGGGGGGGGGGGGGGGGGGGGGGGGGGGGGGATGTGAATGAGAAAAGCAGAAAAAAGTAAGAAGTTTTTTTTAAAACTAATTATTTTTCGGATATATTGTAATTTATTTTTGTAAAAATGGGTGCATTTATGATAAATTTTACAAGAACATTAGTAAAAAAAATAAATTTGTTCATCAAAATAATAAATTCAAATTAATTATTGAATAAAAAAATATGTGTGAGAAGTATTAAATATACCCCTACATGAATAATTTTTTAATAAATTTTTTTTAAAATATAAATTTAAAATATTTTTTCACTTCTATTATAGAAAAATTATACTATATGTTAGTAATTTGTTTAAGAGTAAACATATAACCAAGCTATTTTTATAACAAGGATTATATATCTAAATGAAAAAAATGAGGAATATATCAAACACTTAACATAATATGAAGAAATAAAAAATACATCAATTAGATTAGATCTCACACTAATCTAATTTAAGAAAATACTTTTTTTTTAAAAAAGAAAAAGTGTATGATTTTGACTGCCTACTTTTACTTTTACAAGAGATGGATCCTACTTTTTTTATGCAACACATTATCTTTTTATTCTTCTCAAAAGTAGACACAGACGTGGCCATCATAATTTACTGCAATTTGTTAGCAACTTGGAAATCCAATATTCAACGAGATTGTTATCTTTTTATAATTAAAAATAATTTAATTTAAAATTTTTATTTTAAATAAAATTATTAAATATAATTTATAGCCAAACAAATAATTCAGGAGAAATTTAGATTATAAATTCCAATTTTTTCTTAAATTTTATACCAAGTCAAATTATATCTGTGGAGCTAATAAACTAAAACAAAACAAAATAAAATCAGTGTGTTAATTTTTTTTTCTGTTGCACAATATTAAGCTAAAAACATAAAACCAAATAAATTGGTGATATATATCAGAATCGCAGCTAAATTTTTTGTAATGTATTCTTATTTGGTGGCTACAAGATAAATTCTTACTGAGTTGGCCACCATGATTTCCCCATCTATTTTTTTTCCATTTCTCGAAAGTTATTGAATAAATTAAATTTAGTTAAAATATTTGAGATTTAAGAAAATTAAGAAACCATTTACTTACTCCTCTTTCATATTCAGAAAAGGATAAAAAAATATTCTTATTGAATAAAAATAATCACCCGTTAATAATTTAATTTCAAAAATGCATTTACCTTTAATAGTTTGGTCCAAACTATAAACGACAAGAGCATTTTTAATCAAATTATTAACGATGAGTATTTTTATTCAATTTTACATAGTTTAAGAATATTTGAACTCATTTCCGTATCATATTTACAATTTGGGTGTTAATTAAACGGGGTTGGGTCACTTGGGTGGGGGAGGAGCTATGACAAAAATAATCTCGTGTGTTTGGGGTAGGTTTCATTTTTTGCTCCTTCAAGTTTTGTCAGAACGTTAACATTTTTTATCGCTATCAAATATTGAAAGAATTTTGTCATCTAGATTAATCGAAAACTATAACAAAAAGAATTTAGCGGAAAATTACATTTGGAGGTATAGTTTTTGCAGTTTCTGCAAATTTTTTTGATATTTTTCTACATTGGTGCAGTTTCTTACAATTTTTGGTCTATTTTTCCGGGTCTAGTATAATTTTTTTTATTGTAGTTTCTAGGATTTGTTGAGACTTTCCTACTAATTTGAGAATTTCTAAAAAATAAATAAAAAAGTTAACTGTTTGTTGAAATTTGGTAGAATTTTTTTACTTTTCCTTTTTAGTCTAAAAATATTTTAAATTTCCTTTCAAGTCTAGGGTTTACATTAATTGCAAAATATTTAGTTTTATTTTAGTTTAGTATCTAGAAGGATTCTCCTTTAATAAGGATTCTCCTTAATTATTTATAAATAAGGATGTACTCTTCTATTTGAATCAATGCAAGAATCAATACAAAGAGTTATCATTCATTCTCTCTTTAATTTCTCTTTCTAGTTTCTTCCATTCCATAACAGTGGTATCAGAGCCTAACATTGATCGTTATGGATCTGTGAGTTCGTTGAAGAAGAACTTTCAACCACTTTTAATTCATATCTATTTTCAACCCACTTTTAACCCGTGCTTTTATTTTTAACGCAGGGCCAATTTTAACCCATGTTTTTATTTTTAATGCAGGATTACTTTTAACCAATTTTTAATCTATATTATTTTAAACCTTATTTTTCAAACCATGACAAGCAATACTCTTTCTTTCAATGCCCCACAAACCTTCAATGGTGAAAATTATCAAATTTGGGCAGTTAAGATGAAGTCTTATCTTCAGGCTTATGATTTGTGGGAAGTTGTAATAGAAGACAAACCCATACAACAACTCACTAAAAAATCTTCTGATGCTGAAATCAAACTTCACTCA
>NW_006239106.1:394911-433292 GCF_000226075.1 Solanum tuberosum
ATAAGTGCTCTTCAAGCACAAGAACAAAGAAGAGCTTTCAGACAAGATAAAATTGTTGAAGGTATCTTTTATGCAAACTATCAAAAAAGAAAAGTTGATTATCTTCCTTGCAAATATTGCAAAAGGAAAACACATTTGGAAAAATTTTGTTGGTGGAGATCTGATGCAGTATGCGGAAGTTGCAAACAAACAGGTCATGTTACAAAAGTGTGCAAGTTCAAAGACACTCAAGATAAATCACAAGCATTACTAGTAGAAGAAGAATGCGAGGATAAATTTTATTAGAAGATATTTTTGAAGAATAATTAAGTGGTCAAACTCAAGTTAGATATACCAACTTGAGTTTGAGGGGGAATGTTGAAATTTGGTAGAATTTTTTTACTTTTCCTTTTTAATCTAAAAATATTTTATAGTATTTAATTTCCTTTCAAGTCTAGGGTTTACATTAATTGCAAAATATTTAGTTTTATTTTAGTTTAGTATCTAGAAGGATTCTCCTTAATTATTTATAAATAAGGATGTACTCTTCTATTTGAATCAATGCAAGAATCAATACAAAGAGTTATCATTCACTCTCTCTTTAATTTCTCTTTCTAGTTTCTTCCATTCCATAACACTGTTTTCATCAAATCTAACCAACATAGTTTGTTAAATATTTGATAGAGATTAAAAGTTCTCATTTTTTTCGGAAACAAATATTTGATAGAGAAGTTGGCGTAAATACCACCCTTCTTTGTGCAAGTATAATAATTTGGCGTAAATACCACCCTACCTTGTGCAGGTAGAGGTAAGACAGCAGTGTGCATACACATTATCCTCCCAAAACTCCAGAATTACACCAGGTACATATTCTTGTACCAAAAGTGCTCCACATTTAACAAACTTGAAGGACTTAATTTTTCCAAAAGCATACTTTAGGTACTAATTTAAACCTTCACCCAAACATGAGGGACCATTTTTGTCATTTTCTCATTTATAAGTAGGATTCTCCACCTTGGAACTTTTAGTCACATACATTGAATATTTCTACTATTAAACCTTCTAACTATGGCTTTGATCATATGGACTACAATTATAGTAGCTATAGCCATATACATATTCCATAAATTACTAAACAAAAAAAAACTTCCACCAGGTCCATGGGGACTTCCTATTTTAGGACATCTTCACTTAATAGGCAAAAATCCCCACCAAGATTTTTACAAATTAGCCAAAAAATATGGCCCTTTCATGCACCTACAACTTGGGTTAGTACCAACAATTGTTGTCTCATCCCCTAAGACAATTGAAAAAGTTCTCAAAACTTATGATCATGTATTTGCTAGTAGACCTCATCATGAAGCTTCACAACATGTTTGTTATGGTCAAAGGAACTTGATTTTCTCTAAATATGGATCTTATTGGAGGAACATGAGAAAATTGACTACTATGAATCTTGTGAGTAGTCAAAAGATTAACTCATATCAACCTTCAAGAAAGGAAGAAGTTTCACTTTTGGTTAAATCAATAAAACATGTTGCTGATCATGATCAAGAACATGTTGTTGCTGTTGATCTTAGTGCTAAAGTTTCGTCGTTGAATGCAAATTTGAGTTGTTTAATGGTTTTTGGGAAAAAGTTTATGGATGAGGATTTGGATAAAAGGGGTTTTAAGTATTTAGTTCAAGAAGTTGTTCATTTAGCTGCAACACCAAATCTTGGTGATTTTTTTCCTTATCTTGGTGTTTTGGATCTTCAGGGGATTACTAGTAGGCTAAAGGCACTTTCTAAGGTTTTTGATGAATTTCTTGAGAAGATTATTGATGAGCATGTTGAGTCTAAGGAACAGAAGGAAACTAAGGATTTTGTTGATACCATGATGGATATTATGCAATCTGGTGAAGCGGGATTCAAGTTTGATCGATGCCATGTTAAAGCTGTCCTATTGGTATGTAGTTTTATTGATATTGGTGATTAATTTAACAGATTCTAACATTTGGAATATATAAATGGATTCATCATAAACTGACTAGTTTTACGCTGGTTGTCAACCTACTTCTCCCAAGTAGAGTATTCGTATAACTAGTCCCAATTTGTTTGTAATTAAAACATAGTTGTTCTATAATCAGCCTCAATATAAACATAATACATAAACATGACCTTTAACTTGGCCTCAGCTGACATCTATATCTTCCAACTTTAATTGGACATGCACAAGCAAACACTTAAACTTGCATAAAGTTGAACAAGTAGTGACATGTGTCCTATGTGACGTCCTAGGTGTATTATATATACCAATGAGAGCAAGCATAAAACCGGAGTATTCATATGGCCAGCCCTAACTTGTTTTGAATTGAGACATAGTTGTTCTGCAACTTAAGTTTTCATAATTCACTTTTTGTGTTGCAGGACATGCTTATGACTTCAATGGACACTTCAGCAACATCAGTAGAATGGATACTCACTGAGCTACTTAGGCATCCTCATGTCATGAAGAAACTACAAAAAGAATTGGAACAAGTTGTAGGCCTTGATAGAATGGTAGAAGAATCTGACTTAGAAAATTTAAACTACTTAGACATGGTGATCAAGGAAGCCCTGAGGCTGCATTCTGCTGCACCATTACTAATTCATGAGTCCATACAAGACTGTGTTGTCGATGGCTTCTTCGTGCAAAAAGGATCGAGGATTATTGTCAATGTATACGCAGCTCAAAGGGATCCTAATGCTTGGCCTGAACCAGACAAGTTTTTGCCAGAGAGATTTGTTGAGAGCACTGTAGATCTTCGTGGACACGACTTTCAACTTCTACCATTTAGTTCTGGTAGAAGAAGTTGCCCTGGAATGCAATTGGGAATCATAATTGTTCGCCTTGTGGTCGCGCAATTGGTGCATTGCTTTGATTGGGAACTTCCAAATGGTATGCAGCCTAGTGAATTGGACATGAGTGAGCAATTTGGAGTAGTAAATTGTAGAGCAAAGCATCTAATGGCAATTCCTACTTATAGACTCCAACTATAGCTGATCTAAATTAAGCATTTTTCTTGTTCCTACTTACTTGTTTAAGGGATATGAAAGTTGTCATATTCAATCAAAGTCTAGTGAATGTATCTGATAAAGATGAGTGACTTGCATAAAACAGATATTTTTGTCGTGTTATTCATAGGGATAACCGGATAAGGCATAATTAATTAAAAACACATTTAAATTATGGTGAAATTGTCATTCAATTACTCACCTAAACAATGCAGGGGTCTTATTTGCTCATAAACTTATTTTTTCGTAGCTGTCACTTTCACAAAAATACTAACAGTTGTACTGTATAATGGTTCTTCCCATTCAAGTCCATCTAATTTTTTTTCTGTGCATTCTTTAAAATTAGGTGCACTATTTTTTTAACCAATAACTCCAAATCAGTACTCATCTTCTCATTAATTTTAATTGAGACGATTTTTTTTTTCCTCAAAACTTTTCTTTCAATCGAAAGGAACTTCATCATTTTTATCACCAACTAGATATAGGTATAACTTGGACTCCGGTCATAAACTATTGCAGCAGAACCTTTAAAAAAATGTACATAAATTTGGAAAGGCAGAGGTTAGTCGTCAATGTCTTTGGCCTAAACAAAATTTTAATAAAAGACCTCATATATGTATATATAGTTGTTATTTTTAATCATGGCTACTATTTTTAATTGAAAAACCTTGAGTTCTTGATAAACATCAATACACCCAAAAATATTATTATGACAAGAGTTCTTGATAAAAAATCAATACAGCTCAAAAAAATTGTTAATATAAGAAAATACATGTAAAGATTATGAAAACTTACTGAGAAAAAAATCGGTGTTTAGTTAAGAAAAGAGAGGAAGAAAGTTTGTAGAAAGAGAGAAAGTCGCATAATGAGAGAGAGGCAACGTGATTTTTTTCTACTGTATTAAATAAGTCTGAATATTGTTAAGACTCTTCTACAGATTTGATTCGTTTAGATCTTTTCAGATCCATTCAGACTTCAGAGGCTTTTTAAAAAAAGAAACAAATGGACTTAATGGGCTGAATATGAATGATTAAGATTAAGACCTTCATTAAGTGAAAATAAATGAAACCTAGACTTTATAGCTATAGTTTCGATAATTGCGCTCCATAGCTATAGTTTCGTTTGCTATAGAGGCAGCGGTTTGTATATTTTGCTTGCAAATATACAAATAGGGTAAGTATTTATGTATTTATACATTTAAGAATTTTTCAAAACTCTGTTTGTATCTTTCACTTGCCAATATACAAACAAGGTAATTTATTATTATTTTTTTATAAATCGTATACAAATAGCTAGGGTAAGCATATAAACAATTCCGAATTTATACAATCAGAAATCGAATTATACAAATCAAGCGAATAAAAAGAATTGTGGAAACTATTGCCACAAATTACAATTTTCTTGAACTATAGTTATAATACCTAATGTAAACTAAATGTTTGTTTTTCTACATAATTTTTCCAATTATAAATGTATTAAACATATTTGATTTCTTGGTTAACCGAAAAAAATAATTAAAAACTGAAAATCGAATTACCGAATATTTAAAATTAAAAATTGAAATCTATCGAGCAAACCAAAAAAATTGAATTGTTTTAGCTCAATTGATTTTTTTTTAGTTTGAACCAAATTATGTCAAACCCTATATAGATCTCATAAAAAATGTGCAGTCTAAAACACTAATATAATAAGTAATTAGTTATTTACTACTGTTGGTGATATATGGTACTCCCTCTGTCCCAATTTCTATGACTTACTTTCCTTTTTTAGTTAGTCCCAAAAAGAATGATACATTTCTATTTTAAGTAACAATTTGCCTATAAAATGTCTTTTTTACCCTTAATGAAATAATTTACAACCACACAAATTTCTATGTTCATTTTGGACCACAAGTTTTAAAAGTCTTTCCATTTTTCTTAAAGTTTGTGCCAAATCAAAGTACATCATATAAAATGGGACGGAGGGAGTATATAATAGGATCCACTGCTTGTTTGGAAAGTTCACTTTGAAGACTAGTGCTTAGTATTCGCTAATATATATATACTAGGGGGTGAGTGCCCGTGCTTGTTTTATATTGACGGGAAAATAAAGAAGGGTGTGGTTGTGTATTAAATATATTACATATGTTTTGTGCAAGGTTATACACGAAGCTTGCTCCTAAAGAGAGTACAGATGTTTAAGTTCAAGTTGAATTCTGAAATGAGTAGCTTGGTGCATGCCGAATGCTTTATGTTTTTCATTATTGTCAATCTCTTTTGGTCACTCGGGAATGATATTTTTGCTTCAATTGAGAATGTTTGTTCATGTATTAAGAAAAGAATGAATGTAAGTATTTGTAGTAAGTTTTAACATTAAATAATAAATGAATTTTTTACTAACATCTTCTTGGGATTTAGTGTTTGCAATTGGGATGACTACTTCATCTACTGGAACGGAGATGAGAGATCCAGATTTGGATGTGCTCCTCAAGTAAAGGAAGTGTTCCTTTGTTCTCTGTGACCCTGCTGCAGATAATGTCAAATAAGGTTCACATGTAATAATATGAAAGTAAGAATTAATACTTATACATATACAAGTAATAACATGAAGTTTCAGTAGCTAACAATTTTTATGTTAGACAGTGAATCACCAAATAGAGATATCATACTTCATAGGAGGTAAGTTGAGACAAAGGAATATTAGCAAATGAAATGGGTGAGGAAGATATAAAGGAGGACAAAGTGGCTTCATTTAGGGGTCGTTTGGTAGAGTGTATTAGGAAAAATAACGCATGCATTAGCATTGTGTATTACTAGTACCTTGTTTGGTACTCTTTTCCAACCTATGTATAACTAAGGCTTGCATTATTTATACACTCTATTGTGTATTAAGGTGTGTATTGCTAATGCCATGGATTTCTAGGTATTAGCAATGCAATGGTTTTAATGCATGCATTAGATTAACTAATGACAAAACTACCCTCTACGCCTAATAATAATAATAATAATAATTATAATAAGAATAATTATAATAATTATTATAATAAGAATAATTATAATAATATTAATTATAATAATAATAATAATGTGGGGTATTTTTGTAAACAAATATTTTTTAATAGTCTTTATACAAGGCTTGCTATTTCCAATACATCAAACCAAACAATGTATAAGAAATAATGTAAGCATAACTAATGCAAGTATTACTAATGCTTGCATTACTAATACATCATATTCAGCATTATTCTTATATACTCTACCAAACAACCCCTTAGTGTTTTATGTTCTCATTACTTACCAGTTAACAATTTCATACAGTTGCAACATAATAACATATTCAGTGTGGTTACACAAATGAGGTGTGTGGAGGGTAGAATGTACATAAACCTTATTCATAGGTCAGGCCAAAATGCTATTGAAATAATGTCAAAGATGTCATCACAGCTTAGTTGCCTTAGGTAATGTAATAATGTATGATATGATGACAAACTAAGCATTTTCCTTGGTAAAAGCACAAATGCTTTAAAGTAAAAGCAACAGTTGATATTACCTAGTAGAAAGCAAAAAACTTAGTAAACCAAAGCCTCTTATTGGGGTTTTCCCGGTTCAATAAACCAACCAAATGTTTGAAAATGTTAATTGGGCATAATTTTTTTCTTAAAATAACAACCAAGACTAAAATATTTTTGCTTTGATATTTCAAAGTAAGTTTTTATTCTGCCTTCTTCTTGTTTTCCCGTAAATAGAGGAGTTACATAAAACTCCACACAATATACAATAGCCATCCAAAATAGCATATCCTACTTATGAGAGAAGAGAGTCCCAAATTCATGTTTGAAGAAAAACAGAGGGATAGATATTCACTGTGTTTACACTTAATTTTTTTTCATAAGGTTCTCATATCTTTATTTAATGACTTCTTCTTAATCTTTTTCCATTGTTGATTTGCAGATGAACTGTGCTCATTTAGAAAATTGCCTGCATGAAGAAACAGAAACGCATCTGTGTACAGCTAATAGAAGAGCCTCAAAGTTTACTTTTTTGCAAGTTTCACACGTGAAAAATTGATTGTTCTCCTTTTCTTTTCCTAACTGAATTATCACTATCTATGTATCAATCTTAATAACTTTTTTGCACACGGGCTTTTCCAACCTGAACTATTAGTATCTATTATTATAAGGGAAATAGTAATGGTTTTTTATGTTCTTTTGGATAGCATTGGACAGGTCAATTAATGCCTAAGACTCAGAGTCGAAGTAATGTAGAGCCTCTACAGATACTCCCATTGCTTCATCTCTCCTCTGTTATTCTTTATGGTTTTGCTATGAGCTGATTCATTTTCCCTAATTTTTTTTGCACTATATCCAGGTAACAATCAAGATGTGATATCTTCGTTTTTTTCTATTGTTAGTAATCTATCTTATGGGTGTTACTTTTTCATTATTTTTCACAAACAACTTTTCTGTTGCTGTTGTCTATTTGGTAACTTGATGACAAGACAATTTCTGAAATATGTCGCCTGTTCTTGCTAACAGACAACAAAAGAAGAATAAAAATAAGAGCAACAACAATACGAATGTAATCATACTCAGAAACGTTGCTTCTTTGGTCACAAGTTAAGTACTATCACCAGATTCAACACGTACATCGCCGTAGATAGGAGCAAAAAAACACTCGGCAGCCGAGCGAGAGCAAAGCAAGTTTCAGTGGTGGGCTGTCTTCGCGGTCCCATTTCATCGGCTTTTTCTAGGCAAGAGTCGCTCGAATCGAAGTCAAGGTGAGGTTTGGAACCCACATTGGTCTATCCCTTTTCTTTGATAGGCGTAGAAAGTAACGGAGATTACGAATTCACCCTTTTCGATGATATCCTTTTGAGAAAATGATAGGGTTACCCCTGAATGTTTGTAACTTGAAAAGATCTCTTCTGGTGAAATGACAGTTTTGCCCTTGAATGGCCGAAGAACCATCACTTTTATATATACTACTAGATAAGGGTGCCCGTGCATTGTGGAGATAAAAGTAGTTGTAAAGAAAGACTTGCAAATATGCAACATGATTAAAATAAATACCAACGTTACACATTTCATAGTAGGTTACATATATTCTGCGAAATGTTATACATGGACTTTTTCAGAGATATATAACTTTTGAATTATGGAATTTCTGAACAAAAGTAGGTTCTTTCAGGTTGAAACCTCTTTTATTACCTGAAAATAAATTAAAGGAGTGAATAGTAACAAAATTTGACGGATATAGGAAAGAGAAGCAGGTATGCATCTGAAACCTCAAATGGTACAGAAAATAACATATCACTTTGGAGATGAGCTATTTAAATTTGAGAAAATCCAATTGACAAAAGCATGAAAGAAATTATCTCCCAACTTTATTCTGTTGTTTTCATTCGCCTATATATTCTGAACACAGAGAAATAGTCATTTGGTTTTTCTCTATTAGGAGTGAAAGATATTATTAACTTCAACCACATTAGCTAGCCAATAAGAACAAACAAAGTACTACTGAGCGCAACTACTTGTATGTGTAAATGGAAATAGAAGCTTGTCCTGGAATCTTTACTTTCTTGCACATTTAACTGGCAAGAAATCACATTATAATTGACACTAATCATAAACACGAAACGAAAACAGAAGCCAAGTACAAAACCAATGAAATCCTTGAGTCATTTCCCTGCAACTTATCTAGTCAAGTTATCCATAAGCAGAGAACTAAATTGCCATGGAATATATTGAAAGCTTCGCCAATGAGCAATTCATGAAATATTAACTCTCATACAGTTATCTCACAGAGGGATAATTATGCATATACGTGTACAACCTTATAGTAATTCTTAGTAGCTTATGAAGCAGTTGGCTATGGTTAGCAAAAGCTCCAATTTATGTATAACAAATCTCCCGAATTCACATTAGCAAAAATCTTCCCAAACACGAATGCCTTTGTATATAAGAAAGTGAAAGAAAAGAGTATGTACCACGCAAGCAATGAAATCAAGGATATAAATATAGAACGTGTTACGTATGGATGTGCATAAGTATCCAACACGGGTGCGTACCAAGATATGCCTTAAAGCACAGATAATTGTTACTACAAACCAATTAACAAATACCACAATACATTAACCACACAAAATCACAGTCAGGAATCTAATCTGGAATACTAATGAACCAAAGTCATCATCCATATTTCAAGTTACACAAGTAACTTAAACAAATTAACCTCAAACCAACAGAGAAATTAAAACTCTGAACCTCCTGGACAGAGGTACATAAGCAAAATAAAGATACTTAAAAGAACAAAATTGCAGAAGGACAGATATATTACTCAATTTGAGGTCATAACCTCTACTTCTACATAGAAGACTAAGTGAAATTTCCTAAACCTAGCAGCATCTCTTCCTCAGAGTTTCATTTCAATATAATTCGATACTCAATTTTAAGGAGCGAGTGAAGGGAAAGGAAAGTGGAGCTCCAAAACTGTGTAAACGTCTGGCACTAAACTATAATTTGCTATTCCGAGTAGAAAAATATGTTGCGATTGTCCAAAGAGAAATATAGAAATAGTGTAAATTTTTTCCATGATGCATAAAGTAATAGACACCAAGGAAAAATCACCACAAAAGTAGGCATAAAACATCAAACCTTAAGCAGAATATACAATAATGAAGCAAACTACAGAAAGTCATGTACTTCTCCAACGGAATTATCAATGCAAGCCAACCAAATCATATTAAAAATGGAAAAAGAGCCACAGAGAATGGAGTTGATGGGTGCAATAGGAGGTCCAAAACCATGATTAGAAATCATAAAGAATGAAGGACACTGAGGAATTTTTACATAGGATTTTTGTTAAAGTATTTCTACTGTTGGAATTTTTTTACCTGTTTAAGATACATTTTTTTTACCCATTGAAAACTCGGACAAATCAAAATCAAATTAAGCTCTACTTTAGTTGTATCTCATCAATTCATTAAACAATAAGTAGTAAGTCGACTAACTTATTTTTGAGTCAGAGGTCCAAGCAAAACCTAAATATCCAGATTCTGGACTCAAGTAATATAGATGAAGAACCTCCAAAACCCAGTCAAAAAGAAAGAGCTAGGCATTATGCAAAGGTGGAGTTGAAGCCTCTGTGCGAACACCCAAATTGAGGATTTGCAGTCTACCCTTGAAGGAAATAATCAGTATGGAGGCAAATCGGAGAACTTACCGTAGAGGCGAAATGACCGCCGGAGAAACCTTTCGAGGCTTGGTGGCGGAGGAAAATAATGGCTCCTAATCTATCGAGAGAGTCAGGAGCAAAATCAGAGCAACCGGCACAGAGAGATATGCAAAGATTTTTAGAATCAGCAAAATATGGAAGATTGAAGATCCAAGGCGTGGATCTTTTCTGCGGATGTGCACACACGCGGCAAACAAAGAAGGAATTGAAAAGAGGAAATTACCAGCCTACCCTTTTGGTAGTCCGACGAAACCACGTGGAAACCCAGAAGGAAAACAGGTGGAGTTTGTTAATCGGTCAAATTAGGAGTAAAATGACGGAACCAGCCTTCGTCGTCCAAGCCAAGTACAACATATTTGAAGCATAATATTTAAAAAAGGGAAAAGGGTCTAATTACCCTTCAACTTTGTCATTTGGAGCTGATATGCCCCTCGTTATGAAAGTGGCTCATATATACCCTTACCGTTATACAAACGGCTCACATATACCCTTACTGTTGCAAAATGAGCTCACATATACCCTTCATTTAACGGAAGTGAAAAAATTAGTTTTAAATTTCTATTTTTGACTTTTGATTTTTTTTTTTAAAATCATTTGGGGCATATATGATTTTTCTAGCAAATTTATAGGTATGTTATAATTTTTTTCGAACATAAATTATTTTTGACTTCTTGATTATCATTATTTGAGTTTCTTATTCTTATTTTATTTTTTTATTTCATTCCTTAGTGTAAAGAAAAAAAATTTAAAACTAATTTTTTGTTGCTATATTATAATTTAAAACTATTTTTTTCGGATATATTGTAATTTAGTTTTTGTATTTGAAGAAAAAAATTGGGTCATCTATAATAAATTTTACAAGAATATTAGCGAAACTTAAATAAATTTGACCATCAAAATAATAAATCTAAATTAATCATTGAAACAAAAAAAAGTTAAAAAATAATAATATATGTTTGAGGACGATTAAATATACCCATATGGGATTATATTTTTTTAAATAATAAAAAAATAGTTTAATTTTTTTTTCACTTCCGTTAGAGGAAAAGGGTATATGTGAGCCATTTATATAACTGTAGGGGTATATATGAGCCACTTTCATAACGAGGGGTATATCAGCTCTAAATGACAAAGTTGAGGGGTATATCAGACCCTTTTCCCTTTAAAAAATATTAACAAAATGTCTATAGTGTTGGATTGATAGAAACAGGTAACAACACGTGTTTGTAATCTAGGGATAAGATGGTACCTATCTTAATATAATTTTAAAGGGGCAAATGACGGGAGTATCCTTGGTCGTCCAACGGCACCACCACTTCTATAGAATGATGATGACTAGATAGGTATGGCCCGTGCTAGCACGGCCCAACATTTACATATTAAAGTAGATAGTTTAAAGGTGAAAAATGGCATCTGGTTGTTATTTTTAGACTCTTTTTTAGAAGATTGATAAATTATTTATTGTTTAGCCTTGACTCAAATTTCAAACATCTATTTGTCTATCTGATTTTGAAGTTTTAAAAGTTTTAAGTCATATTGTTTTGAAGTTCTGTTTTTCATGTGCAAAATTTCATAATTCTATATCCTCGTGTTCATTTTCTTAGTTTAATATTTTAGATGAGTTGAATTTTTCAGTTCAAATTTTCAAGAAATTGTATCCCTAAATTATGTATTTTCACTTCAAAACTCTAAATGCAACTTATAAGTATAAAGTATTAAATATTAATCAAAACTTAACATTGTGAATTTTGCTATTCTAAGTTTGAATTTTTCAGTTCAAAATTTAGAACATTATTATCCTAAATTTCAGTTTCCAATTCAAAACATCATGGCACTGTCATAAATATTAGTTTTCCAATTTAAAATTAGTATATTATATCCTTATGTTTTGGTCTTGAAAAGTTCATCATGTAGCTCAAACTTGATGATTTTAATACCAATCTTCCAACTTGTATATCTATGTTCAACAATAATTATATATGTACAAAATAAGGTAACAAAATAAGGCTTAAAAGGGGGAAATGATTCAGACAATAATTGGTTCACATATAAGGTGAAAGGACGGCCACACTGGTTGAGGTGTAGAGGAGGTGGGAGTGAATAAATTATAATTGAGAAGCCAATTGACCCAACTTGTATGCCACCTCGCTGGGTACCAATTCAAAACATCATGGCAAATGTCCAGACATGATTTGACTACTCACAAATTAGCAAACTTGATTGACTGGAACTGTAGGAAAACTTATTTTAGACTGCACACATATTTTAGGTACATCATTACAGGGTCCTTGGTATGCAATATCAATATGTAGCAGAACATGTATTGATGGAGAAAGTAGTAAAGAAAAGGAAAAGACAATTCACCTCTAACGCCAGTTGCTCAAATAATTGCTCGGTACTACGTACTCTGTCCGACTTATCAATATAAGTCAGACAGAGTAGTACCAAGCAATTATTTGAGCAACATAAGCCAGACAGAGTAGTACCGAGCAATTACTTGAGCAACTGGCGTTAGAGGTGAATTGCTAACAACAAAAAGTATGCATTACATGGGGACCAACATGTAAAACTCAATAAATTAGGAACCACAATAAAAAGGGAAACTGCATCAATAAAACAACAATAACATACCTACAAAGTGAGGACTGACAATGATAGCGTGTATATAAATCTTACCCGACCACTATCTTAGAAGCGACAAAGTTGTTTCCAATTGACCCTCGACTAAAGGGAAAAAAAGCCCGGAAAAAAATAACAGAAGTACAAGAAACATAAGATAATAACAAAAAATAATAGATAGTAACAAAACAAAAATTACAATACAATAATAGGTACATGAAACAATAGAGAGCAAGTGAAATCAAAGGACAAGAAACTACCAAAGCAATACTATGACTACTAAGATAATATTATGCAGTATAAGACATCAATATAAAAGGTAATGATTCTTTAACATAAACAATATTTGGACTGTAATTCTTCTATTGAAACTAATCAAATAATTTATCACGGTTTTCGCATATGAGCGTTTTACATATCAAACAGACAAATTGTTTAAGAAGTATGATCAAAGTCACTAAAACACTTCATTTAACATACAAAAAGGATGTTTAAGTTTTTCAGGAAATCTAGGACAAACAATTATGTAGATTAATAAAATTTGATCTAAGGAGTCAAAACAAACTTTAAAATGACTTGATGCACACTTTATTATTCCATATTATTCGAAGTAAAATACATAACTATTGTCCGTCCACATCAAGAGCACAATTTGAATTTTGAACTTGTTGCCAAGCACCTTTATTTGATATTAGACCATTGATACAGGTAAAAGGAATTTAAACTTTAGGCCTAGGGAAAGCTATACTGCTCGAACTCTTCAAAAATGTCACCAGTTGCGTGTCCAGCACGGGTGAAACAACAATGATTTTGAAAAGTCTAGTAACATAGAAAAGGGCTATCAAACCCTCTACAACAATGACTATGCCTCCACCCGAGCAAGTTGGGAGGTCGGATATAAGAGTTTTGAATAATCATGTCGTTTCATTTAAGCATATTTCATTCCGAAATGACTACTAATCCTCTACACTGGAAAAAAAAAAACTTAGCTTCAAGAATACTCTGAGGCAGAGGCAGAGCTACAAGCTTGTCCACAGATTGAACAAAATGAAGTAGCTTTGGCCCAAAACTCAATAAGTTGTCTTTTCTAGAATTCAGAACTCATAACCTCAAAATCCTAACTTCGCCTCTACTAAGCAGGATCATTTTAAAGTGCAAAATGTTATATGAAGATTACTATATTTGTAAGTGGATGATATTGAAGAATCAAATCCTTTACAACTTCATTCTTGCTAAAAGAACTTGATTCATGTTTTCATCAATCTAGTAGAAAAGGAATTATTCTATAAAAGAGGAAAAAAGCAAGGCAATACAAAATTCTATCAATTTGTCAAACATGTTCCACTATTAATGAAGTCTATGACAAACTATACTTCGACATGTAAGTAGGACTTATCTTTGAAAAATGAAAGTAAAGAACAACCTGGTGAAGAATAGTTGGCGCTTCTCTTGATGTTTAGCCAACGAGCATACAACGTCCAAGGCCTCTAGTGGTATGTACTCTGGTCTCTAGATATGCCAGCTTGATGAAGATTCAGGAAATATCAATGAAGCTGAAATTGCAGCATTAACAAGCTCCACTAATTTAGTAAGAAATTGATGATAATGGCATTAAAAAGATTATCTTTTTCGAGTCTGAGAAAAATAGGAAATCCGAAGAGAAAGGAGAGCGGTAAAAAAAATCAAGCCAAAGCTTGATCAACACTTTCAAGCTAGATACATATTTATTTCTATTTTCAAACATGCATGAGCAAATTACCTTGGGTTAATGATATATATGCAGACCTAAAAATCCAAAGAAGAATGAAAATAGCTACCATTATAGGTCCTTTTCCAAGAGTTGGATACATTAGGAGGAAAAATTGTGGGAGAAGGGAAAGAAAAACTTACTCTAGCCAATGAATACAGCAACACTGAAGAGAAATTTGAGGCGAAACAGAGATTCCAAACGCGAAGAGTCTCAGAGCATCTGGAGACTGTCGATGTAAACGATGAAGAAAGAAAAAGTGGATACACAGCACATGGAAAGTTAATTTACAGATTACCCTAGAGTTATTATTAAAATTCCATATTTTCCCTTGTTCATCCTTTGGAAGTCTCACTTTTAAATAAGGGTAATAAATATATATATATATATATATATATAAGGAAAAATATAGATTTTTCTCTGAACTTGTTTCGAAAAGCAGTAGCGTACCTATGATTATCATTAAAGGGTGTCAATGGTTGTAGTAAAAAATATAATCATAAGGCTAATAGGACTAGAGTACATAATCTCAAGAAATTTTCCCAAACACCTTAACCACTTGATTAAACCTTTAACTTGTGTCAAGAGGTATCGATATATATAACGAAATTTAACTTATATATACAATGTAATTTTTCAACGTAGGGGTGTCGCTTGACACCTTTTTTGGCTAAGGGTGGACCCACCCCTGCCGAAAAGTTAATTAGATGCTTAAAATACAATTATTCACTAACAAATCTCTAAGAATTAACTTAATTGTGAATCAACAAAAAATTGCGCTTTAAGATAATATAAGGAAGTATGATGAAAATAAAGAATAAAGAATAAGATGGCAATGGGTGGGGTGCGAAGAGAAAAAGGATTGGGTTTGTGGATAGAAAAGAAGATTCTGATTTATTTTTTACTCTAATTTTAAACTGACACACTTATTTTTTTCATTTTTATTTTAGATGATTTTTTTTTTACTTTTGAATAGTATAAATATGTAATAGATCACCATAATAATTTAAGCATGTAACTAATTTTTCGGAACAAATTCAATTTTTCTTATGCCTTTTACCGTATAAATATAATCATTCTAAACTTTTAATAAGTTGATATCCACAACCACAAACAATTCAAAATGACTAATCCATTTGAGTTGAGTTGATGCATCATACAAAAAGTCAGTATTCATATTTCTGTCAAATAGGATACGGTTTTAATAGGGCTTTCATATATATATATATATATATATGATAATGTAATTAGTTTACAATAAATATAAGAGAAAATGGTCTAAAACCCCCCCAATCTATACCCGAAATCTCAACTACACACTTATTCATTACGGGAGTCCTATTACCCCCTTACACTATTTTTAAAGTAGAATTATTTGCTCCTTGAATGATGAGGTGGCAAAGAAAGTGTAGTCACTCTCTTTGAGAGAGTGAGAGGTAAAAATAATAATTAAACTTTAATTTTAAAAGTATTTCTTAAATTTTATATTATTATTTTTTTATTCTTTCAAAATTCTTTATGTTTCTTTTAAGAAAAAATATTTTTATCGTCTTTCTTCTTCTCTTCACCAAAGCTACGTCGGCCTGCGGCTCTGCTCCACCACCTGATCGCCGCCCTCAACAACCTTTCATCAATAAGTTAACTTTCATTCTCAAATCACAAATTTCTCACAACAAATTCACTTCTCATCAATGTGACAAATTGACAATAACTCAAAATCAAAATCGAAAGTCATCGGTGACGGCTTTGCTCCACCACCAGGTCACCGCCCTCACCGAGTTCTAATCATTAAGTTCACTTTCATTCTCAAATCACAAATTTCTCATAGTAAATTCACATCTCATCAGTGTGAAAAATTGACAATAACTCAAAATCGAAATCGAAAGTCAAGAGGATCGAACTTTAGAGTCATTAATGGAGAAAAATTCAATAAGTAACAGATCCATCAATGGAGAAGAACTCATCAATGAAATCATTACGTAACAAACCCATTAATGAAAAAGACCCAATAATCGAAATGGGTTGCTCAACATTGTTAAATTCTTGCTTCAATAGAGAGCATCAAAATTTTGCTAGTGTTCATAACTCCGATGAAGCTCGAAGAAGATGGTGGCAGTCATAGAATGTATCCCCAAATCTGGAAAATCAATTGTCAAGATCAAAGAAAAGGAGGAATGAAAAAGGAAAGTAGATCAAAGAAAAAGAGGAATGGAAAAAGGAAAGTAAAAGAGAAAGATGGAAATATAGTGAAAAATAATTGCAGAATAAATATATTTTTTTTTAAAAAAGGTAATATTACGTGGCAGGCGCGTGCAATTCACAATTTTATATAAATCTGGTTGTGTGTTTTTAAGGAGGTATATATTATACTTTTAAAATGTTCAGGGGGGTAATAGGACTCCCGTAATGAATAAGTGAGTAGTTGGGATTTCGGGTATAGATTGGGGGGGTTTTAGACCATTTTCTCTAAATATAATTATGTTTTTATTTATACAAAAATAGTCAATAGTCACGGGAAATTTATACTGACTATACAATATAGTTTGTCAAAAGTCATAAAAAGTATACATTCATTATGCAATACAACTTATCTATACATGATCAATACACTAACTATACATTATGATATACTCAAAATGTTGAATATAGTTTAATTATACATGAAATATACACTAACTATATATGAAGTATACATTGACGAATTCGATCTCGATAAACTCAAAATCACATCTAAATAGTCCCAAAATTTAGATATGAAGGCCTCTCGATGTTTCAAGTCTTTTGATACATAATTCACTCAAAATTATTCACGTTTTTAGTACATTGAATTTTAAAAATAATAATAACGAAGAAGGCGAAGCAGAATGATGAAGAAGAGAAAAAGCAAAAAACATCCATTAATGACGAAATTGAAAGGAAAAAAAAAGCAGGGCACCATCAATAATGAAATTGAAAGGAAGAAGAAAAGTATTTGATCAATTTTAATAATTTTGAAAATTGAGTCAATTTTTGTGTAAAGCAAAAGGCCGAGCGACTCTTTTTGCATAATTTTTCCTTTTTAGGGTGTGTTTGGCGGGGAGGAAAATGTTTTCTTGGAAAATAAGTGGATTTCTAATTTATTTTTTCATGTTTGGTGGTGGGTAGAAAATATTTTCTAAAAGATATTCTTTAATGTTTGGTTGGTGATTGAAATTTTTTTTTTTTAGAAAGTACTATCTTTTATTTTTTGCTCCACACCCTAAATGTTCCATGAGGTTAGCTATAGCTGGAAGAGTGAAGACTAGATTAGGTCAAGTTCTCTTTCACATGCTTTTAAGAAAATATAAATATTTTTGTTATAATTATATTAATGGAAATAACATCCACTCTTAAAAGTAGGTGAATTAAAATCATCACCAAACTATATCTCAATTCATTGATTCACCAATTTCATCAATCAAACCCTTTAACCAAAATTTTGGATATCCACGTAAAATTCCAATTTTGGGTAACAATGACTATTCATAGATTCACCAACTATTAATTGATTAGTTGCGTTAAGGTTATTAAATATCTTTAATTTCTCAAGGGATATCCTAAAATATTTATAGGCATATAATATAATAAGGGTATGGATTAGAAGTTTAGAACCAAAAGTTTGTATATATCATTTATTAGAAGTAATAACAAAAACAATAACATATTTATTGCATACAAAGAAGTAATCAATCAAAATCCCTAAAGAAACTTATTATACAAGATCATATAATTATTATAACTAGATGTATCAAAATCAATTTCCCAAAATCAGCTGTGTTGTAGCCTATAAGTTGGAACAACCATTAAATGATTTGCCCTGCCTGTAACTATACCAAATTGCTCAGTCATGTCCAAATCCTTAGGCTGCATCTCATTTGGGAGTTCCCAATCAAAGCAATGAACCAATTGTGCTACAACAAGACGAACAATAATTAATGCCAATTGCATCCCGAGGCAACTTCTTCTGCCAGAACCAAATGGTAAGAGTTGATAATCACGTCCACGAACATAAACATTACTTTCAAGAAATCTCTCTAGCAAAAACTTATCAGCATCGGTCCAAAAATTAGGATCCCTATGAATAGTGTATGCATTGACAATAGCTTGTGATCCTTTTTTGATATAGAAATCATCTACCATACAATCTTCCATGGCTTCATGAAGTAGTAATGGGGCAGCAGCATGTAGCCTAAATGACTCTTTAAATACCATGTTTAAGTATTTTAAGTTTTCTAAGTCTGATTCTTGTACCATTCTGTTTTGGCCTACTACTTCTTCTAATTCTTTTTGGAGTTTCTTCATTATGTCTGGATTTCTTAGAAGCTCTGACAGCATCCATTCAATTGAACTTGATGATGTATCTATTGATGCCACAAGCATGTCCTGAATTTAAATTTAAAAATTAGTATAACAATAGTTTAATTATGATGAACCATCTAGATCATATTGAGTCATAATAATAAAGATAATATAAAGTATTCATGTAGTTGACTCAAATTAATTTTTGAAGTGACATATAGTTGATTGATTGCTAAGCTAGTAGTAAGTATATTATTCCTTTTTTCAATTTAAGTCCTCCCTCACTCCAACACCCTTTCATTTTTAATTCGTTTTACAATACTATAATTAAAAATAATTTAATTTTATAATTTCTATATTTTTATCCTTAATGAAACGATTTACAATTACAATAAATATCTAAGGATGATTTTATATCACAAATTTCAAAAAAAAATTCTTAGTCTTTATATCTATCAATGGAGAAATTTTAATGACTAGAAGAAAGATAAAGGATTTGAGCTATTTTTGTCCTTTTATAATTTGATTAGAAGAAAGTATTTTTTTTTTTCAAATTTCTTATATAAAAACGAAGATCTTGTAAAAATAATGATTTATTTATAAAAATTAAATGCTCCATTCATTTAAAAAAAATGACATAGTTTGACTTGATACGTAATATAAAAAAATATAGAAGACTTTTCAATTTTATGGTCCTAAGTAAAGTTATGTCAAATGTACAAAAATGTTTTTTTAATTTTGTTGTCTGAAACATGTCACGTGAAAAATTAAAATTAAAATGATACTCTCTCCGTCCACTTTTAGTTGTCATGATTTCCATTTTTTAGAAGTCAAACAATAAGAACTTTGACTAACATTTTACAATGTATTTTTTTATTCATCATATTGATATGCAAAAAAATTACAATTTATAGTACTTTTTGTATAATTTTTGAATATCTAGTTTTTTTTATTTAAAATATCGAATTAATGTAAATTAATTTAACTTTGAAAGTTAGTCAAATTGACTTTCGAAAAGCCCAATTTTTTGTTTTAATCTTTAGAAAACTAGTTTTCTTAATCTCCCTTTAAAAATTAAGTGGCGACTCATAAAAACTATCATATTCTTTTTAAACCCATAAAACAATCATCACATAGCTCATAGTGATGGTTGTCGGTTAGAGAATCTCTCACAGAGTTATTTTTCATTTTTATATACAAACTGAGTTATTATTGTATTCTTCAATACATTGAGTTGCTATCTACGGTTTTAAAAAGCTTTCCATATATTGCATCTTTTACTGCTGCTTTATCTTGAGTTGAGTACCCAGAGTTGAGTTTCTTATTATTGAGTTGAGCCCTATTTTCTCCGAGTTGAGTTGAACTATGTTTCACAGAGTTGAGTCTCTTATTATTAAGTTGAGCCCTATTTCTCTGAGTTGAGTTTAACTATGTTTCTTTGACTTGAGTTGAGTGAGATGAGAAGAGGTAAGTATGTTTCTTTTCCATCAGCTCAAGCTTATGTTATGCTTTAGAATTCCCTTTACATGCTCGTACATTCCATGTACTGATGCCATTTTGTCTGCATCGTTTCATGATGCAGATACATGTAACTAGGGTCATCAACATGAGTTTCGTTGATACCATTTGCATTTCGAGTTAGCTTTGGTGAGCCTCCTTGCTTCCGGAGGATTCCATTTACTTTCTGTTTTGTTCGGATGTCGTGGGTCTTGTCCCGACTTCCATATTTTTTATTTAAAGGCTTCATAGATAGACAATAGAGTTTGAGAAGTCTGTTTCATTTATTTTGTTAAATGTTTTAAAGATTTGAGTTGCCTATTTCTGGCTAGTTGAATATAATATTATATTCAGAGTTAATCATTTGAGTTAAAACTTTGTATTTGAGTTTAATGGATTTTATTCAGTTTTAAGCTTTGTATGCTTGAGTTAGTCTTCCGCTTGTAGTCAGCCAGGATGGCGTTTCGCTTGGGGACCAACAATGGTTCTCGAGTGCCGGTCACGTCTAAGGTGTAGGCTCGGATTGTGACAAATCAACTTAGGATTCCTACTCCAACTTTGAATTATTATTTCCAACATAGCCTTTTTTCTCATAGTGTCATTTCATAAGGAGGTTGAACTATTTAAATTATTATTAATCTAAATCTATATATGCTTGATCGAAATTAGCTTTTACCATAAAATTTTTCCTAAACACACACTACAACATTTTAGGCCTACAACCACACTAGAAAAGTGTGGTCTAAACTATGAAAAAGTGTGGCCTTTGATAAAAGGCGACACTTTTTGACTTTAAGCCACACTTTTCCAGGGGTGGCCGAAAGGAGCGTAACCTTAGAGTTTAGGCGACACTTTTTAAGTGTTGCCTTATCAGCTACACTTAAAAGCGTAGCCTAAAAGG
The DNA here is from genome assembly GCF_000226075.1 of Solanum tuberosum. NCBI lineage: Eukaryota > Viridiplantae > Streptophyta > Magnoliopsida > Solanales > Solanaceae > Solanum > Solanum tuberosum. The sequence goes on from NW_006239106.1 coordinate 416,218, forward strand.
CAAAAAGGCCACGCTTTGCAGCTACGCTTAAAAAGTGTTGCCTTAACAGCTACACTTTCAAGGGTAGCCTAAAAGGCAAAAGGCCACGCTTTGCAGCTACGCTTAAAAGTGTTGCCTTATCAGCTACACTTTCAAGCGTGGCCTTTGCTTCCATATTGCCCACAATTATTAAGTGTTGCCTTTTCTATCTTATGTATGACAACACTTTGAAGTGTAGTCCTTGCTCATGTGCATACCACAATTTACAGTCCTATGGCTACACTTTTAACTGTGGTAATATTATTTTGGCTATAAAATATTTACATGCCACAATTTCTAATTAAAAGCACCAATATTATTTTGCAATAAATAATCTCAAGCACTAAATTAGCTAATAAGTAATTCAAATTTATAGATTTTCCATAAACTTCAAAAGATATATAGTATGTCTTGTGTACATACACATACATATAAAGCAATATTCTAAATATGTGTATACAATAGTTCAAAAAGTACTTTTACAAAAGTTCAATATATTCTAGCGATGAATATATTTCACAAAATCAAATATAATGTATTCAAACTTTTGCAATAGTTCAAAACTCTTCATCATCCACTTCAATGGGATCAAATTGACTTGCGGAGACCATTCAAATTTGATCACCTCCATTTCCCTACACAAATCAGATTGCAGCAGTTATAGAAGAGGCAAGAAGTTCCAGATTGCAGCAGTTATAGAAGAACAAATCAGATTGCAGATTGCAGCAGTCATAGAGAACAACAAATCTGCACATTGCAAATTCCAGATTCCAGATTCCAGATTCCAGCAGTTCATTGAAAGATACTTCTATGCAAGTTGAACATTCATTTACATATTATATATATGTAAATTATTGCAGTAAAGGTACTAAAACTTGAAAAAAAAGGGTGCTTCGAAAAGCTTTTTGGCTGAATGTGAAGCCTTGAGGAACATAAGGCATCGGAACCTGGTGAAGATCTCAACAGTTTGCTCAAGTGTTGATTTTGATGGCAATGATTTCAAAGCACTCATTTATCCATTTATGGAAAATGGGAGCCTAGACGAGTGGTTACAGCCGAAGGAGGGACAGATGTTGCAGAAGAGATTGAGCATCTTACACAGATTAAACATTACAATAGATGTGGCTTCAACATTGCATTATCTTCACAGTCAATGCCATACATCTATAGTTTACTATGATCTTAAGCCAAACAATGTTCTATTGGACAATGATCTGACTGCTCTTGTTAGCGACTTTGGCAAAGTTCATGTCTGACTCGGGTCAAATTGCCGATGTAAATCAATTCAGCACAAGTGGGATCATAGGCACAATAGGTTATGATGCTCCAGGTAAATATTATAGTGGGGATCTTACTTTAAATATTGTCTGAACTCTGAAATCCATTTTTTTCTCCATAAGACCATAACATATTAACAATTTAAGCAATTACATGCCATTGAATTAGCTCAGGCCAATACTTTAACAAAGATGTATTTAGAAACAAACACATATCATAACTGAGATTCTATTTACATGAAGAAAACTGGACATTTGCAGACAACCAGGCAAACAAAATTGATCAACAATCATTTGCGGCTCATTAGAATACCAACTATCATAACTAAGATTCTCTTTATCTATTTATATGATAAAGAAATCACTGTTTATAGCAAGAGCAAGCAGATTTCAATATGAGAATACCAAATAATCTCATTAGAATGACTCACAAAGAGCAACGTAAACCAGAAATTTAACTTAAAACGGTAAAATAAATTCTAAATGACTGTCACACAACTCATTTTATGCATTATAACAGGAATTTATCACTCAAAACAATAGTCCCATGGGCTTAAACAACCAATTTATTAAAACACTTCAAATGGAAAACAAGTAAGGCTTAAATACAAGAATAAACTTTCTTCATTTTAGGGATACATACACCATTTGAAACAAAATTTAATACCAAAAAGAAGCAGACTTTCCTTCAACGAATCATGAAAATTGGTTGTCAAAGTTCTTCAACGAATCATGAAAATTGCACCTTTAGCCTATCTGTATCTTTTCATAAATTCTCTGACTTAATATTTTAGCATTTTCCTGATGAAAGTAACTAAAGGGCTCTAGGAATGGAAGTAAACAAATAAGTACAAAGTCTAAAGAGTCTGCAAAACCAACTCTCATTATTCACTTGCAATCTGAAAACCTTAAATCAACATGGGAAATTAACATTCAGTTATATAAAACAATAGCCTTGCTTCATGCTCAAATAAGCACTTTGCAAATTGATATGTTGTTGTTCATGTCTCTTTAGGTTTTCTCCAATTTCCAACTACGTACGCACTTGAAACTTGAGAATAGAACTCACATACATCAAGAGCAAGGGCAGACTTACGTGAGTGCTATGGGGTTCACTGAGCCTTCTCTGGCAGAAAATTACCATATATATAGGGTGGATTTTCAATATTTCTATATATATACTTTTTTTTAATAAATATTTCTATATATATACTAATTTTGAATCACTTAAATCAAAGAGAAAAGATAGTCAAGTGGTAATGGACTGTGCAACTTTAGCCGTGAATGTTATTCCCAATTTGTAGGTTCGACTATTTATGCACAAAAATTGTAGTGACTTAAGCTCACGAGTGCACTGCCCATAACCAAATATATTTAAAATTCTACAAACCCAATACAAAGAGACATGTCTACATCTGTCTCACTACACTACTGATAATCCCCCCCCCCCAAGGTTATGTGATCTTTGCAAATTATTAGTCATCATTATAAAGTTGAAATAAGGCTTCCTTATTCTCACTTTAGTAATGAGGCTAAAAATGATATTCCTATTTACCTTGCGACTCCTATTATCACTACCATGCAAGGATTGCCGGCTGACACAAATTAGCAACCAAATCAGGAGAAGGCAAATAAGATATTATATGAGCAGTTGCAGGTTCAAAAGAAGAAGACTTATAGGCAGAACCACCACACTATGGGAGGACCTGGTTCACCACAAGAGAAGACAGGGCAAGACTAACAATATCAGGCACAGTCATGTAAGACACTTAACTCTACTATTTCTACTCATAATAACTATAATAATCTTATTGTGCAGGAACAAACTAACATACAAGAAGAACAAGAAAACCATCTTCACAATTTGATACATCAATAAAGGAAATACATCAACAAACAAATATCCAACTCCAAGTCAACCTCAGGCCAAAGAACAGGGGCAACAAGAGAAATATCCAAAGATAGTCTAATGTAGACATGTAAATCAGGATAGTAGTTGCACCAAACAAAGCATGGAAAAAGAGGAAACTCAACTCCAACAACACCAAGACACTCTACTGTAAACAGGTAAGTCTCATAACTATACTTCTGGGCAGTGTGAGAAACTAATCTTAAGTATGTTTTTAAGATACTTAAGATTGAGTTGGAAGAGTTCTACCTGAGTGGATATACCATATTAAACTATGTTGGCATGTGTACTTGTCTGATATATACATTCTGAAGAATCAGTTTGTAGGGAGTGCAATGTTTTGAAGAGCTAAGCTTACAGGATTATTTGTCTATACTTGTTAGTTCGTTAGGCATACATTTGCAAGAATTAAGATTTTAGAGACTGTAATGTTTTATGTAGCTGAGCTTACAGAGCTATAGGATTATTTGGCTATACTTGTAAGTATGTTAGACTTTAATACTACGAAGACAGAGTTATAGGATTATATAGGATTTTAGAGACTGTAATGTTTTGTGTAGCTGAGCTTACAGAGTTATACTTGTGGCTTCTTCGCATTACTATAGTCTTGAACACTACGGAGCTGAATAGTGTCATTCAAAATTTATAATATTAAAGAAAACAAAGATAGACACTACATCACTAAAATGGATCCATTAACATTAAGCAGCCCATTGTTTTACTATAATACAAAATCGCAAGTCTGCTGAGATGTTATTAAATTAGTACTAATAGCTGAATTAAGAATTACTGCAAATCAGAACAATAGGTAATAATTGACAACTTCATGTAGAAGGATCTAAAGGCTAGATACAGAAGTTTTACTTACATGTGATAACCGCAATTGCTACCCTTATTAATACCGCTGACAACCTGTAAGCATAAATTGACATGAGTACACATAGTGTAATGAGATGATACATATTAGGTTTTAGTACACATGTAGCCTGTAGGAAAAGCTCCAATGCAAACTACTTAGACATCTATAGCATGGTTAAGCATTAAGTATCAGAAATAGCTCTAATAGAAAGCCCTATCGGCAAATTAATTGCTATCTAGTTATCACAAGTATCATAAACGGGTCTACATAGCTAAAGATGACCAAATGATATACAAAAATTCTGATCTCCCATTGTTTCTTTGACTGGACCTTTGCTCCTGATTTATTGAAGGAGTATCATCCCAGTAGGGAGGAGCTAGTTCACACATATTAGATACATCACGGTATGTTCAGAAGTTCTCTTCAATCTTCTCAAGGTTTACCCCTGTTTACAATAGTATTTTTGCATTCATTTACATATATCTCTAAATAAAATATCTCGTCTGCTTAATATGGCTAGGGCTAACTTTGACGTTCAGATTTTTGGCACTTTCTTCCCCTACTTTGGAATTTCAGCTGTAAGAACCCCAAAGTAATCAATTCCTTCTAAACACAAAACAAAAATTCAATCAATTGACTGTTTTTAGTACTAGATGATTAGTAGAGAATAAAAAGGAATCTCGGCTGTACGAAATCGGTACTTACGCTCAAAAAAATTGGAATAGGAGAATAAAAAGGAATCTCAGTTCTTCAGCTTCCTCTCTTCAGTTCTTCAATCTTCGGTTCTTCGATCCCCAGTTTTTTAGCTTCAGCTCTTCATCTCTTCGAGAAAATCGGGTTCTGGAGAAGAGAATCTTCAGCTCAGCTCTTCAGTTCTTCAGCTTCCTCTCTTCGATCCTCAGTTCTGGAGAAAAGCTTGTTCTACAGACAAAGAGTAAAGCGTATGTTCTAGGAAAGAAGAGAGTAAAGTATATGTTCAGATAGGAAAGAAGAGAAATAGAAAAGTTTTTATTAATGTTTTATTAATTATTTTTTTTGGACAATAAAAATGGGAGGGAGAGTTGAAAATGTTGGTGGGAATATAATTTTTTAGTGAAAAATTTTAGGCCACACTTTTAATGTGTTGTTTTTACAATTATAAAAATAGGACACTTTAAAAGTGTGGCCATATATGTAAATAGTTGTTGCCATTTATTTCATACTATGACAACGCTTATAAAGTGTAGCCTATACCATTAAAGAGTATGCTTTACAAGTGTTGCCAATATTATCGATGACAAAGTTAAAAATTTAGGCTACATTTTAAAAGTGTTCCCAAAAATATTTTAGACAACACTTTACAAGCGTTGTTCAGATTTAGTGTGGCCGTAGGCCTAAAATGGTGTAGTGACATTATTGAAATGAATCATAACTTTAAGTATACAAATTCCTAAAAAGTTGAATGCTAAAATCTTTAAAAAAGTGAATTCATAAAATTTAATTGGAAAATCCACCTCTTCAACCTCTCTTCTCTCTATAGAATAAATATGGACCACGATGGATACTATCCTGTTTAATATTATCTATCAATGGAGAAATTTTGATGACCAGAAGAAAGATAGAGGATTTGAGATATTTATTTGATTAGAAGAATTTATTTTTTTTCAAATTTCTTATATAAAAACGAAGATCTTGTAAAAGTGATGATTTATTTATAAAAGTTAAATGCTCCATTCATTTGAGGAAAAAATGACCTAGTTTGACTTGACACATAATATAAAAAGAAATAGAAAACTTTTCAATTTTATGGTCCTAAATAAAGTTATGTCAAATGTACAAAAAATGTCTTTTAATCTAGTGAACTGAAACATATCACGTGGAAAGTTGAAATTAAAATGATACTCTCTCCTTCCACTTTTAATTGTCACGATTTCCTTTTTTAGAATCAAACAATAAAAACTTTGACTAATATTTTACAATGTATTTTTTATTCATCATATTGATATGCAAAGAACTACAATTTATAGTACTTTTTGTATAGCTTTTGAATATCCAAATCTTTTGTTTAAAATATCGAATTAATGTAATTAATTTAACTTTGAAAGTTGGTCAAATTGACTTTCGAAAAGCCCAACATGACAATTAAAAATGAACGGAGGGAGTACCAAAAAAACGAAAAAAATGTCATTCTTTTTAAAACAGACTAAAAAAAATAGATCATTCTTTTTTAAACGGAGTATAAAACTTTAAAAAAAAACATTTTTACAAGATTAGACCTCCCCCTCTATGCCTTGCGGCGGTAATGATTCCTCTGACATTACAACCTTTACCACAATAATGTTATCCATAAATCAAATTATTTCGTATATTGAATTTCACTTGAATGTCCACCATTCAATTACGTGTGCAAGCAATCATTTTTTCCAAACTTATGCAACTTGACGACTATTGATGTTCTCGTTTATATATATGTCTTCGAAACTTGTGTGTAGTACTTTATTCATAGGTGGGTCACTATAATTTGTCGGTTGTTATTTGTATAGTGGATCAGTATTTATCGGTCTTTACGTTGCGTAAATATAAAAAAAAATTATATGTAAAAATAATGATTCCTAGTAAAATATATATTGAATTAAAAAAAAATTATACGAGACTAAAAATCGTTTCTCCCTTTATTTAAAAAAATCGTGTTTTTCGTGATTTTTCCGTGCTATATCTTTCGTATCAATTCGATCGATACGGAATGGACCACTATTTGTCAATTGTGCAACTTGACAATATTTTTATCTTCTTATATGCCTTTGTACTTGTGTGTAGTCTATTCATAGGTGGACCGCTAAAGTTGCTAATCTACTTATTAGTAAATATTAACTTTGGAATTTTGTTTAAATTTATGTGATATTTTTTTTAGTTCAAATACAAAATGTCATTTTTTTATAATTAGCAAAAGTTTAATTTTAAAATTCCAATTTTATCATTTATGATATAAATGATCAAGAATAATTTTAGATCACAAATTTTAAAAAAAATTTATTTTATTTTATTTTGTGTAAAGCTAAACGGTGTTGCATATATTAGACAGAGAGAGTAGTTGAAAAACAAGTATTTGCTTCCTCCGTTTTAATTTATTGTCTTAATTACTTTCTTTTTTAGTCAAATTCAAAAATAATGTTTCTTTCTTTTTTTGATATTTTTTAAAATTTTAACTTTTTACGTGACATGATTAATAAATATTCTAGTATATTTTACATACTTGCATGCAACTTAATTTTCTACATACTTGCAATTTTACATCTAGATTAACAGTCATGTCCAGATCATTAGGGTGCAAGTTATTTGGTAGCTTCTAATTAAAGTAACGAACTAATTGTGCTACGATTGATAAATACTTGCAACTTTTAATTGATGAATTGAAACAGTTGTGGGCTCAAGGGTTGAAACATTTGATGTGTCCGTTAAACAAACTTTTAATTTGTGGGCTGTCTTAATGTGGACTATTAATGATTTTTCAGCATACGGGACATTGTTAGGACGATGACAACTAACAAATTAACTTGTTTTTACTATTTAAAAATTATTCAATCATTCACGTTATAATATGATCGAAAAAATTCTTGATTTAACTGTTAGTGTCAATTCTTGCCAATGGATCATGAGTTTAGGAGTATGAAAAATACATTTAAAAAGAATATAGTCGAACGAGAGGCTGCCCACTTCTATCTTTAAAAATTATTTCACAAATTAAATCATTACATACAAAAAATCATCACAAAAATAAATAAATTTCATCATACATCACAAAAATTCCGAACGCTTCTCATCCCTAATTTTATCACGTTCCATTCATGTGATGATATCTTCATCCTACAAAAGTATTGTTATTATCCTTTTTTTCTAATCATGTAATATAATAGGTAAAATAATAGATACAATATAAAATAATAATATATAAACCTAAAATATTTGAAAACATATAGTAAAGTATGGATTAGAAGCAAAATATTGTATATATTTTTTTATTAGAAGTAATAAAAACAATGAAGTATTTATTGTAGTGACCTTTCCCGTACTATTACTAGTGCATACTAAGAAGAACTTAATCAAAATAACTGGAAAAAAAAATACACTATAATAAAAAGTCAAACGTCATATTATAATTAGATATACATCAAAACCAAAGTATTTATTTATGAAAGCCTCTCAATGTTTCAAGTCTTTTGATACATAACTCACTCAAAATTATTCACGTTTTTAGTACATTGAATTTTTAAAAAAATAATAACGAAGAAGGCAAAGCAGAATGATGAAGAAGAGAAAAGGCAAAAAACATCCATTAATGACGAAATTGAAAGGAAAAAAAAAAGCAGGGCACTATCAATAATGAAATTGAAAGGAAGAAGAAAAGTATTTGATCAATTTTAATAATTTTGAAAATTGAGTCAATTTTTGTGTAAAGCAAAAGGCCGAGCGACTCTTTTTGCATAATTTTTCCTTTTTAGGGTGTGTTTGGCAGGGAGGAAAATATTTTCCATGGAAAATGTTTTCTTGAAAAATAAATGGATTTCTAATTTATTTTTTCATGTTTGGTTGGTGGGTAGAAAATATTTTCTAAAAGATATTTTTTAATGTTTGGTTGGTGATTGAAAAATATTTTTCAGAAAATATCTTTTATTTTTTGCTCCAGACTAGAAAATATTCTTTAGGAAAATAATATTTTCCTGGTGGCGTAAAATATGAAATTCTAAAATTTTGAATTATTTTTCATTTTTTTTTTAGATAAATTGGCGGGGAATTGGCGGTTGGGGGATGGCTGGGTAGGGAGAGAGATGGTAAAAAAATTGAAAATTTTAAATTTTAAATATTTTTTAATGTTTTTTACGGGGTGGTGGGGAGGGGGTGGGGGTGACATAAAAATGCAAAACACACCCAAATTTGAAGAAAATGAGTTGATTTTTCAAAACATTTAAGCAAACCAAACATGGAAAAACACACCCTAAATGTTCCATGAGGTTTGCTATAGCTGGAAGAGTGAAGACTGGATTAGGTCAAGTTCTCTTTCACATGCTTCTTAAGAAAATATAAATATTTTTGTTATAATTATATTAATGGAAATAACATCCACTCTTAAAAAGTAGGTGAATTAAAATCATCACCAAACTATATCTCAATTCATTGATTCACCAATTTCATCAATCAAACCCTTTAACCAAAATTTTTGGATATCCACGTAAAATTCCAATTTTGGGTAACAATGACTATTCATAGATTCACCAACTAATAATTGATTAGTTGCGTTAAGGTTGTTAAGTATCTTTAATTTCTCAAGGGATATCCTAAAATATTTATAGGCATATAATATAATAAGGGTATGGATTAAAACCAAAAGTTTGTATATGTCATTTATTAGAAGTAATAACAAAAACAATAACATATTTATTGCATACAAAGAAGTAATCAATCAAAATCCCTAAAGAAACTTTATTATACAAGATCATATAATTATTATAACTAGATGTATCAAAATCAATTTCCCAAAATCAGCTGTGTTGTAGCCTATAAGTTGGAACAACCATTAGATGATTTGCCCTGCCTGCAACTATACCAAATTGCTCAGTCATGTCCAAATCCTTAGGCTGCATCTCATTTGGGAGTTCCCAATCAAAGCAATGAACCAATTGTGCTACAACAAGACGAACAATAATTAATGCCAATTGCATCCCGAGGCAACTTCTTCTGCCAGAACCAAATGGTAAGAGTTGATAATCACGTCCACGAACATATACATTACTTTCAAGAAATCTCTCTGGCAAAAACTTATCAGCATCGGTCCAAAAATTAGGATCCCTATGAATAGTGTATGCATTGACAATAGCTTGTGATCCTTTTTTGATATAGAAATCATCTACCATACAATCTTCCATGGCTTCATGAAGTAGTAATGGGGCAGCAGCATGTAGCCTAAATGACTCTTTAAATACCATGTTTAAGTATTTTAAGTTTTCTAAGTCTGATTCTTGTACCATTCTGTTTAGGCCTACTACTTCTTCTAATTCTTTTTGGAGTTTCTTCATTATGTCTGGATTTCTTAGAAGCTCTGACAGCATCCATTCAATTGAACTTGATGATGTATCTATTGATGCCACAAGCATGTCCTGAATTTAAATTTAAAAATTAGTATAACAATAGTTTAATTATGATGAACCATCTAGATCATATTGAGTCATAATAATAAAGATAATATAAAGTATTCATGTAGTTGACTCAAATTAATTTTTGAAGTGACATATAGTTGATTGATTGCTAAGCTAGTAGTAAGTATATTATTCCTTTTTTCAATTTAAGTCCTCCCTCACTCCAACACCCTTTCATTTTTAATTCGTGTTAAAATACTATAATTATCAATTTAAGTCCTCCCTCACTCCAACACCCTTTCATTTTTAATTCGTTTTACAATACTATAATTAAAAATAATTTAATTTTATAATTTCTATATTTTTATCCTTAATGAAACGATTTACAATCACAATAAATATCTAAGGATGATTTTATATCACAAATTTCAAAAAAAATTTCTTAGTCATTATATCTATCAAAGGAGAAATTTTAATGGCTAGAAGAAAGATAGAGGATTTGAGCTATTTTTGTCCTTTTATAATTTGATTAGAAGAAAGTTTTTTTTTTTTTCAAATTTCTTATATAAAAACGAAGATCTTGTAAAAATAATGATTTATTTATAAAAATTAATGCTCCATTCATTTAAAAAAATGACCTAGTTTGACTTGATACGTAATATTAGGGGTGTTCACAGGTTGGTTTGGATCGGTAATTGGTCAAAATCAAAACCAAATCAACTTAATCGGTTTTAAAATTATCAAAACCAAGCCAAACCAAATATAGTATATATTTATCGGTTTGGTTGTTATCGGTTTTGGTTTGGTTATTCGGTTATTAATCATAGACAAAAATAAAAGAAACAATTCATTCAAAACGTGAAAAAAAGTGACAACAATTCATTTGAAACGAAAATAGTTAGAATTACTGACATTACAGAACTTTCAATCATTGAATTTACTATGAATAAAGCTTCAAAATTCATTATTTTGGCCTAGAAGAAAGAGAAAGTGATAATTTCAATCTTATAAAGAATTGTCATAGACACACTCATATACATAAAATCAATTAGATAAATATTTTCACCTTGGACATTTTTGCTTTGATAAGTAAATTATAAATAAATTTTGATGAAAATACATATAAGATCTTTAAAATTATTTATAAAAATAATATATTATGTATGTATATTAATTAAATATATGTATATAATTTGTCGGTTCGGTTCGGTTATTTCTTCAATTTTTTTTCGAACAAAACCATAACCAACCCATATACTATCGGTTTTTAAAAATCTAAAACCAAACCACACCTAACCCAAATAAAAATCGGTTTATTTAATCGGTTTGGTTCAGTTTTTCGGTTTGGATCGGTTTTTATCCGAACCGTGAACACCCCTACGTAATATAAAAAAATATAGAAGACTTTTCAATTTTATGGTCCTAAATAAAGTTATGTAAAATGTACAAAAATGTTTTTTTAATTTTGTTGTCTGAAACATGTCACGTGAAAAATTAAAATTAAAATGATACTCTCTCCGTCCACTTTTAGTTGTCATGATTTCCATTTTTAGAGTCAAACAATAAGAACTTTGACTAACATTTTACAATGTATTTTTTATTCATCATATTGATATGCAAAAAATTACAATTTATAGTACTTTTTGTATAATTTTTGAATATCTAGTTTTTTTTATTTAAAATATCGAATTAAAGTAAATTAATTTAACTTTGAAAGTTAGTCAAATTGACTTTCGAAAAGCCCAACATGACAATTAAAATGAAAGGAGGGAGTACCAAAAAAAAATGTCATTCTTTTTAAAACAGACTAAAAAAAATATGTCATTCTTTTTTAAACGAAGGAGTATAAAACTTAAAAAAAAACATTTTTACAAGGCTAGACCTCCCTCTCTATGTCTTTCGGTAATAATTTCTCTAGAATTATGACCTTTACCACAATGATGTTATCCATAAATCAAATTATTTCTTGGATTCAATTTCACTTGACCATTCAATTACGTGTGCGCAATCATTTTTTCCAAACTTATGCAACTTGACGACTATTGATGTTCTCGTTTATATATATGTCTTCGAAACTTGTGTGTAGTACTTTATTCATAGGTGGATCACTATAATTTGTCGGTTGTTATTTGTATAGTGGATCAGTATTTATTGGTCTTTACGTTGCGTAAATATAAAAAAAAATTTATATGTAAAAATAATGATTCCTAGTAAAATATATATTGAATTAAAAAAAAATTGTACGAGACTAGAAATCGTTTCTCTCTTTATTTAAAAAAAATCGTGTTTTTCGTGATTTTTCCATGCTATATCTTTCATATTCGATCGATACGGAATGGACCACTATTTGTCAATTGTGCAACTTGACAATATTTTTATCTTCTTATATGCCTTTGTACTTGCGTGTAGTCTATTCATAGGTGGACCGCTATTGGTAAGTTGCTACTCTGCTTATTAGTAAAAATATTAACTTGGAATTTTGTTTAAATTTATGTGATATTTTTTTTAGTTCAAATACAGAATGTCATTTTTTTTATAATTAGTAAAAGTTTAGTTTTAAAATTTTAATTTTATCATTAATGATATAAATGATCAAGAATAATTTTAGACCACAAATTTTAAAAGTATTTTATTTTATTTTATTTTATTTTGTGTCAAGCTAAACGGTGTTGCATATATTAGACAGAGAGAGTAGTTGAAAAAGAAGTATTTGCTTCCTCCGTTTCAATTTATTGTCTTAATTACGTTCTTTTTTAGTCAAATTCAAAAATAATGTTTCTTTATTTTTTTGATATTTTTTAAAATTTTAACTTTTTACGTGACATGATTAATAAAAATTCTAGTATAATTTACATACTTGCATGCAACTTAATTTTCTACATACTTGCAATTTTACATCTAGATTAACAGTCATATCCAGATCATTAGGGTGCAAGTTATTTGGTAGCTTCTAATTAAAGTAACGAATTAATTGTGCTACGATTGATAAATACTTGCAACTTTTAATTGATGAATTGAAACAGTTGTGGGTTCAAGGGTTGAAACATTTGATGTGTCCATTAAGCAAACTTTTAATTCGTGGGCTGTCTTAATGTGGATTATTAATGATTTTTCAGCATACGAGATATTGTTAGGATGATAACAGCTAACAAATTAACTTGTTTTTACTATTTGAAAAATATTCAATTATTCACGTTATAATATGATCGAAAAAAATTCTTGATTTGACTGTTAGCGTCAATTCTTGCCAATGGATCATGAGTTTAGGAGTATGAAAAATGCATTTAAAAAGAATATAGTCGAACGAGAAGCTGCCCACTTCTATCTTTAAAAATTATTTCACAAATTAAATCATTACATACAAAAAATTCATCACAAAAATAAAATAAATTTCATCATCCATCACAAAAATTCGGAACGCTTCTCATCCCTAATTTTATCACGTTCCATTCATGTGATGATATCGTCATCCTACAAAAGTATTGTTATTATCCTTTTTTTTCAAATCATGTAATATAATAGGTAAAATAATATATACAATATAAAATAATAATATATAAACCTAAAATATTTGAAAACATATAGTAAAGTATGGATTAGAAGTAAAATATTGTATATATTTTTTTATTGGAAGTAGCAAAAACAATGAAATATTTATTGTAGTGACCTTTCCCGTACTATTACAAGTGCATACTAAGAAGAACTTAATCAAAATAACTAAAAAAAAAATACACTATAATAAAAAGTCAAACGTCATATTATAATTAGATATATATCAAAACCAATTTCCCAAAATCAGTTGTGTTGTAGCCTATAAGTTGGAACAGCCATCAAATGATTTGCCCTGCCTGTAACTATACCAAATTGCTCAGTCATGTCCAAATCCTTAGGCTGCATCTCATTTGGGAGTTCCCAATCAAAGCAATGAACCAATTGTGCTACAACAAGACGAACAATAATTAATGCCAATTGCATCCCGGGGAAACTTCTTCTGCCAGAACCAAATGGTAAAAGTTGATAATCACGTCCACGAACATCTACGTTACTTTCAAGAAATCTCTCTGGCAAAAACTTATCAGCGTCAGTCCAAAAATTAGGATCCCTATGAATAGTGTATGCATTGACAATAACTTGTGATCCTTTTTTGATATAGAAATCATCTACCATACAATCTTCCATGGCTTCATGAAGTAGTAATGGGGCAGCAGCATGTAGCCTAAATGACTCTTTAAATACCATGTTTAAGTATTTTAAGTTTTCTAAGTCTGATTCTTGTACCATTCTGTTTAGGCCTACTACTTCTTCTAATTCTTTTTGGAGTTTCTTCATTATGTCTGGATTTCTTAGAAGCTCTGACAGCATCCATTCAATTGAACTTGATGATGTATCTATTGATGCCACAAGCATGTCCTGAATTTAAATTTAAAAAGTATCTATTGATGCCACAAGCATGTCCTGAATTTAAATTAAAAAATTAGTATAACAATAATTTTTTATTATGATGAATCATCTAGATCATATTGAGTCATAATAATAAAGATAATATAAAGTATTCATGTAGCTGACTCAAATTAATTTTTGAAATGACATATAGTTGATTGATTGCTATGCTAGTAGTAAGCATATTGTTTCTTTTTTCAATTTTAGTCCTCCCTCACTCCAACACCCTTTCATTTTTAATTCGTGTTAAAATACTATAATTAGAAATAATTTAATTTCGTAATTTTGATATTTTTACTTTTAATGAAATGATTTACAATTACATAAATATTTAAGGATTGTGTTTATATCACAAATTTTAATTTTTTTTTTCTTAAACATTATTTCAAGTCAAACAATAATGAGACGAGGGAGTAACATTCTTTTACTTTTAGTCTGGTACTCCCTCCGTCCCTTTTTAGTTGTCCACTTTAGAAATGGCACACAGATTAAGGCAACAATGATTAGCACGGTGAAGTTACAATTTTACCCTTATAACAACTTTTCACTTCAAAATTACAACCACTTATTTGAATTCAAGTGAAATAAATTGGAGGGAAACAACATACACTTTTACAGTTTTCAAGAAGTGTAAATAAGGGTATAATAGGAAAAAATTTGTTGTCCTTTCTTGATTTGTCAAAATGGACAACTAAATAGGGACAACCAAAAAAGAAAATATGGACAAGTAAATAGGGACGGAGGGAGTATAATGAGACGAGGGAGTAACATTCTTTTACTTTTAGTCTGGTATATACGAATTGACATCTTTCCTTATTTATTGTCATAGAAAATTATATGACTTATTTTAGATGTTAAGTTTTAAAAAATCTGTTAAACTAATAAATTGAGAGAGAGAGAATGAACATACCAACATGACAGCTTTGACATGGCGACGATCAAACTGGAACTCTGCTTCACCAGATTGCATAATTTCCATCATAGTGTCTACGAAGTCTTTATTTTTCTTGTGGTCCTTAGCATTGACATGTTCATCAATAATCTTCTCTACAAATGGATCAAGCACCTTAGAAGTGTCCTTCATTCTACGTGTGAGTCCTTGGAGGTCAATAACACCAAGAAAAGGGAAAAAATCACCAAGATTTGGTGTTGCAGCTAGAGTTGTAACCTCTTGAACTAAATACTTAAATCCCCTTTTGTCCAAATCGTCATCCGTGAACTTTTTCCCAAAAACCATTAAGCAACTCAAGTTGGCACTCAACTTCGACACTTGAGCACTAAGATCAACATCAACACGACGACCTTGAGCTATTTCTTTGATCGATTTGATCATAATGGCAATTTCTTCACTTCTAGTAGATTGGAATGAGTTAATCTTCATGTTACTCAACAAATGGACCGTACACAATTTTCTCATGTTACGCCAATACGCGCCATACTTTGAGAAAATCAAATTCCTTTGGCCATACGATATGTATTGAGCGGTCTCGTTATGAGGCCTACTAGCAAAAATATGATCATAAGTTTTGAGAATTTTTTCTGCTGATTCAGGGGAAGATATAACATAAGTTGGTACCAATCCAAATTTCATGTAGATGATAGGACCATATTTTAGAGAAAATTTGTGTAAATCATGAGTAAGATTTTCACCTAAAAGATGGAGATGTCCTAATATTGGAATGCCTTTTGGACCAGGAGGAAGTTTTTTCTTGTTTTTGATATTTAGTAACTCATAGAAAATGAATAATAAAATTAGAGCCAAAATGAATGTTGCCCACACAAAAGCCATTGCAAATAATAATAAGACAAATAATAGACAATATTTGCAAGTTTGTTGTATGATTTATGGGAAAGGGCACATACTTATATAGGAAAATAAATCATGTGAACGGCGGCCCCTCAATAGTTATGGTGAAAAAGGAAATGTTTATATAGTACAAGTTGGTGAACTATAACATAAATGTGTCATAATATTATTGTTGTTGTAAAACTAAAGCAAAATAAGACAAGAAATATTGAAGATGAACAATGGAAATAGGGAGACAAGAGATGAGAGATTTTCTTATTATTCCCAGTCTTCACGTCTCTACAATATGAACCCTTATGCCACTATTTATAGTGTAACATAGAGACATATAAAAGGTTAGTCATAAACATGACATTAACATGAATATAATGGATGAGGTTATGGAAGTGAAAGGTTACAAGAATAATGGTTATAAAGTTGGAGGTTATGGAGGTTATGATTATCTTCATAATGGAGGAAAGTAATGGAGATAATGGGTGAGAGAAAATGTCTTGGTGTAATGGGACATCCACATTATAATATTTTATAACACTCCCCCTTGGATGTCCATAGATAATATGCCTCATTAAAATCTTATTAGGAAAAAACCCCGTGGGAAAAAATCTTAGTGAAGGAAAAAGAGTACACATATCTTTTAATACACTTTGAATGTTAC
>NW_006239106.1:433563-435766 GCF_000226075.1 Solanum tuberosum
AGGCATAATACATAAATTGGACCTTAAACTTGACTTCGAATTTTAAGTATGACCTCTAACTTTCAAAGTGCACAAGTAGGCACTTCAACTATCCAATTCTTAAACAAAAAAACACGCGAATCCAACCTGGCATAACTCGTGATTGAGACGCAATTCAGGCGCGTCAGGGGTATTTTTCGAGGCCCACAACAGTAAAAAAAAAAGCGGAAATGACAATTTTACCCTTAATGAATCCCTTTTAAATATATCTTTATTTTTTTCAAATCAAAATCCCATTTTTCTTCTTCTTCTTCCTAATTCTAGTACTCAAGCTTTTTTTCTCTTTTTGTGCACAATTTCTGGTCGTTTTTTATGTAATGGCTTCTAATTTTTTTTGTCATTGTGTAAAAAGAGCTATAATAAAGATTTCTTGGTCTGCAAATAATTCAGATATAAAAAAAAGTGAATTTGCATTCATGGTGACAGTTTCTACCAAAAATAAACTTTCAAAAAGCAAAAATTAACATAACCAGACTAAATTGAGGAAGAACAACACATAAACATCCAAAAGATAAGAACTTTGACCACAAATCTTCACAATTTTACTTTGATTTGCAAAGAAATTAGGACTAGGGCTCCGCTGATGTTGAGTGAAAATCGAGCAAATTGGGAAAAGAAAATACGACCCTACCCTTTTGTATTTTAATTTCTTTTTTTTTAATTATAAAATACGTGTAATTTTTTAATTACGTGGCAGCCACTGAGTGGCTCAATAAGCCACGTAGGAGCGTTTGTATATCACACAATTTGGCTGTTGGATTCGCGTGTTTTTTGTTTAAGAATTGGATAGTTAAAGTGCCTACTTGTGCACTATGAAAGTTAGAGGTCATACTTAAAATTTGAAGCCAAGTTTTTGGTCTAATTTATGTATTATGCCAAATAAGAATATGAAACCGTTTGTATGAAACATTCTCTTTTTCTAAGTGAAATTGATTGAGAATACGATTGTTAAATCAACAAAGTTAACTAATACATATCTTCTAGACTTAATTGAGAAATTAATATACTCATTCTGCCTCAAGTTATCTATTGTGAATTCTAATTATCTGAAATTATTTATTGTTTAATTAGAAGTTCAAGACAATATTAATTTATTTTTTTTCATTTTATTCTTAAAAGTTATTGTTCTTAAAGACTACAAACATCAACTTATGGATGATATTAATTGTTCAAATAACAATAAATGATAAAATAATTAGTGTTTTTTAAGGAACATGTGAAAGAGAATCACTATAATGTATGGAGTTTTACCAGTCTAGGCTCTAGAATCTTGATTCACACTTGATATAAGCATGTGTTTCTCTAAGCTTAAAAACTCTTTTGTTCCTCAATTCTTAAGTCATTCCGGTCACATTATTCTTAGGACATTAAGACTCGATTTCAAAGTCAATTAAGATTCAAAACTAACAATGTAATTAATTATAAATTCAACATTTAGTTTTTTTTTTCAAACAAAACCCTTTTAGATGATCAATAAAACTAAAATCTCAGGCATAAATTTAAATTGAATTAGTTGGATTTAACATAAATTGAATTCTTAAAAATTTTGGGGGGGGGGGGGGGGGTAAGGGGAATCAAATTTCTGGTGGTGGTGGTGGAGCAATGCAGTGAACGATAATGGAGGTGGCAGAACATGATTAGGCTAAGGCGGCGGTGCCGCAGAGGCGAAGTCAGAATTAAGAGTTTGGGGGTTCTAAGTTTCTTTAATAACCGTCAATCAATTTTGTTAGAGAATCACAAATTAATATACATATATAATTAATTAATTTTCTAATACAAATATAGGATATACAGAAAAACTACTGAATTCGTCCGAACTCATGAACCTCCACCTAGCTCCGCCTCTGGGTGGTTTGGATGCTAGGGTGGTCCCCAACGTGAGGGAGTGGAGAGCAGAGACAGAAGGAGAGAGTGGAGGAGGGAGGGGTAAAACACCAATTGGAAAAAAGGACCCCAAAATACTATTCACTTTTTTTGAAATATTATTGTACTTTATTGAAAAATAGTATTTGACTATAAAAATTTCAAATACAATTTCAAGTTGTATTTGTAATTTGAAAAACAACCAAGAGTAAAAGATCTTGTTTTCACTTTATTTTTTTTTTAAAAAAAAATTATTTGTTTTTAAAAAATCCTAAATTTATTGTTTTCATAAATTAAATAA
>NW_006239106.1:435866-437802 GCF_000226075.1 Solanum tuberosum
TGAGATTAATTACTATCCACGAATGTGGAAAAAAAAAATTATATTGTTGATTCATTTTTAAAAAATACTTATTTAATTTCTTTTAATAAAAAGAGTACTATTATATGGTGACATTCATCATAGGTACTCCAATATAAATTTCTATATATTAGAAAGAGAGAGTTTCAACATGTCGGTGACATTAGATGAAAGTTTAAGGGTATAGTAGTATTTTCCTAGATCAATTTATTTCAAAGGAATTGTGTTTTCTGCTTTATTCTTTAGACCACATCAACAGATCTACCATAATTTTCTGTTAAATTACAATTAATGCCATCCACTGAAATATCATTAATTGTGATTGGGACCCATTGTACTACACTTGTGAAGCTGTGGTCATTAATGGTGATTGGGACCCATTGAACTACACAGCAATTTGTTCCCTCAACTTTTGCCTTATTTATTTTTGGGATAATACATATATTTGACTGGATAATACATATATTTGACCTTAAACTTGGCTTCAAATTTTAACTTTGACCTCCAACTTTCATAGTGCACAAACAAGCACTTTAACTATCCAATCTTTTAATAAATAAACACGCGATTTTTGGAGCCAAGAGCGTGAAATGCAAACGCTGCCACGTGTATTAGTGAGCCACTCAATGGCTGCCAACTAATTAAACACTTTACACGTCCATTTTAGAACTAAAAAAAAAAAAAATTAATTAAGGATAGAGTTGTCATTTCAACATTTTTTTCACTGTTGTGTGCCTCAAAAATTACTTCTCACTCGCGCAAAATGCGTGCACATCACGCGTTTTGCCAGGTAAGACACGCGTGTTTATTTATTAAAAGGTTGGATAGTTAAAGTGTCTATTTGTGCACTTTGAAAGTTGGAGGTCAAAGTTAAAATTTGAAGCCAAGTTTAAGGTCTAATATATGTATTATGCCTTTATTTTTTGGGCTAACCCATCGGTGGCCCTCTAAATTTGGCACCAACTTTTACTTAGGCACCTCAAGTGGGCGATGTTCATTTTAAACACCTTATGTAGAGTCTCGCTGTGTCATTTTGACATTTTTTGCTGACTAAGCACAATACGTGTGCTACACGAATTTTGAGCGTGTCAGAAAACTGTTTTTTGTAAATATTCTGATTTTTTTTGTAAATATTTTCTTCTCCTTCTTCTTCCTTGCTTTCTCCCTTCCATCTTCCCCACCTTCTACCATCCTCCATCACCACACAACTTTTTAAAATCTTTGATTCTTCCATCTTCTTTGAAAATCGAATTTGCATCTTGATTCATAGTCAAAAAACAAAATCGATTTCAAGGGAACAAAAAAAGAAATCAACTTCTTTCAAATGTAAAAACTAATTTACATTCTTACCTTCTCCATTGAAAATTAAATTGATTTCAAGGAATAAAAAAGAAATAAAGAACAATCTCCAATGAAAAAAAAGAAATATATTTTACATATCCTTCATTGTAAATCCCAATCGTAGTAGCACAAGAAATCATCTTCTTTTAAATGTCATATAAAAACTTTTCGATTTGGTATGATTTCCCTTATTCTCCAAAACGTATTTTACTTTGTAAACTAACATATGTTCTTGCCTTTTTGATGGAGAAGAACAGATGAAGGGGAAGGAGGCGCAAGAAGAAGAAGAAAAGAGGTGGGGGCATGGGGTTTGAGATCTGGAAGAAAGAAAAAAAGAAAGTAAAATTGAGATTTTTAAAAATAAAATAAAATTTCCACGTGTCACATACCAATTCGTTTATTTTTCCACATAAGAGGCGTCTGGATGTACGCACTTAAAATGCGGTTTTGAAAATATAAAAAGTGTCAAAATGACACAACGAAACCCTACATGAGGTGTCTAAAATGAACATTGCCCACTTGAGGTGCCTAAGTGAAAGTTGGTGCCAAGTTTAGGGGGCCACCGATGGGTTAGCCC
>NW_006239106.1:441463-476510 GCF_000226075.1 Solanum tuberosum
AGAATGAACATACCAACATGACAGCTTTGACATGGCGACGATCAAACTGGAACTCTGCTTCACCAGATTGCATAATTTCCATCATAGTGTCTACGAAGTCTTTATTTTTCTTGTGGTCCTTAGCATTGACATGTTCATCAATAATCTTCTCTACAAATGGATCAAGCACCTTAGAAGTGTCCTTCATTCTACGTGTGAGTCCTTGGAGGTCAATAACACCAAGAAAAGGGAAAAAATCACCAAGATTTGGTGTTGCAGCTAGAGTTGTAACCTCTTGAACTAAATACTTAAATCCCCTTTTGTCCAAATCGTCATCCGTGAACTTTTTCCCAAAAACCATTAAGCAACTCAAGTTGGCACTCAACTTCGACACTTGAGCACTAAGATCAACATCAACACGACGACCTTGAGCTATTTCTTTGATCGATTTGATCATAATGGCAATTTCTTCACTTCTAGTAGATTGGAATGAGTTAATCTTCATGTTACTCAACAAATGGACCGTACACAATTTTCTCATGTTACGCCAATACGCGCCATACTTTGAGAAAATCAAATTCCTTTGGCCATACGATATGTATTGAGCGGTCTCGTTATGAGGCCTACTAGCAAAAATATGATCATAAGTTTTGAGAATTTTTTCTGCTGATTCAGGGGAAGATATAACATAAGTTGGTACCAATCCAAATTTCATGTAGATGATAGGACCATATTTTAGAGAAAATTTGTGTAAATCATGAGTAAGATTTTCACCTAAAAGATGGAGATGTCCTAATATTGGAATGCCTTTTGGACCAGGAGGAAGTTTTTTCTTGTTTTTGATATTTAGTAACTCATAGAAAATGAATAATAAAATTAGAGCCAAAATGAATGTTGCCCACACAAAAGCCATTGCAAATAATAATAAGACAAATAATAGACAATATTTGCAAGTTTGTTGTATGATTTATGGGAAAGGGCACATACTTATATAGGGAAATAAATCATGTGAACGGCGGCCCCTCAATAGTTATTGTGAAAAAGGAAAAGTCTATGTAGTACAAGTTGGTGAACATTGTGTCATAATATTATTGTTATTATTTTGAATAGTTTGTCATTATACGACAACACCAACTAAACAAAACCAAAAAATGAAACGCTATAGATAAACAATAAAATTCATTATTAATTTTTTCTTAGAACAAATTAGTATAGAGAAAAGATTAAGTATTAGTTATGTGCAATTTAGTAACGAATTAGAGATGAAATTCATAGCTAATAATTTCCATTTCTGTAGTAGTATGCTTGCTTTCAAAATCAGGGTGGAGCCAGCTTAGGCTTAGATGTTTATCTGAATCTCTTTTGACGGAAAATTGTACTTTATCTTTTTCAACTTATATGAGTTTGTTTGACTTGACACAAAATTTAAGAAAAAAAGAAAAACTTATGAAATTTGTGGTCTAAAATAAGTGATAGATATTTGTGTCGCTAGAAATCAATCCATCAAAGGCAAAATGAGCATTTTAAAGTTAAATTATTACTAAATATAATAATGTGTCATTCTGTTTGAAAAAGATTAAAAAGGAAAATAAGTCATATATTGAGACAAAATACAATATTATTTATAAATGGTTAATTTTTTTGAATATATATATATATAATAAATATTGAGCACACTTAGCTAATTTGTAAATTTACTTATTCATATTTCTCAAGTTATAATTCTGGCTTCGGCTACTGTTCAAAATGAATCATGCAATTTGAAGTAAGAAAGTCGGATACTTTACCAAAACGTGTTCCTTAGAAAGTACCAAAGTGTTCAAAACACAAACATAAAGATGTTTGACATTGAAATAAAATAGTTATTTATGTTATAGAAATTGTGTAAATGTAAACTTTTGGGATTAGAAAGTAAACATTAGTAACTTATAATACGATCAGTTTTACTGTATAATATTTTTTAACAACCAGGGCAATAATACAGTACAATTTGCTTTAATATATAGTTGTCACTTTGATGTCACAAATGACGCTTTTTATTATTATTATTATTATTATTATTATTTGTTAAAAGTTAAAACATGAATACCTCACAACATCATATCTTACATTAGTTTATTAAAAGTTGAGCATTTTCTTGTGACGTGCATGGCAAATAAAAAAGTAATATGAATATTAAACCATTTGCATGAAACATTCTCTTTTTTTTCTAAGTGAAATTGATCGTTTCCATTTATTATTTTTGGGATTAAGAAAAGCTTCTATATATCTTAATGCCTCTATGTACGTCAGTAGTTATCAAGAGCTATTGGATTGCAACTTAGTTTAATTGAGAATACGATAGTTAAAGCAACATATTGAAGTACTAATACATATCTTCTACAGCTCATTAAGAAATTAATATATCTACTCATCCCGCCTCAAATTATTTATTTCTAAAAAAAAAAATACTCTTTCCATTCATATTTATATGTCGTCCTTATAAAAAAATAAATATTCTTTAATGCTTGTCATTTCACAAAATAAATGACATTATTTTTCCTATTTTACCCTTAAGATTTATGGAAAAATTCTTTTGGCCAGAAAATTTGGCCAGAATGGTACTTTACCTATGTTATTTTACCTTTTAAAATATTTTCACCCTTTTAACTTTAATACATTTTAACTCAAAAATGGAAAAAATTTATTTTAAAATAAAAAAATATTATAGTTTTTTTAAATTTCTGACCAAATTCTGGTTAAATTTTTTGGCCATTTAGCATTATCCGAGATTTATTAGCCTTGAAAATATGTTAAGTAATTAATTCATGTTCATTTATTAAAAGCTTCACTTTACGAGAACCTTAAATAAGGGTACAATGATAAACTTGCTTAGTTTCTTAAGGAGCGTGAAACCTAAACTGGTGACAACTAAATAGGAAATGAGGGAATAGTTATCTAAAACTATTCATCGTTAATTATTGTTTTCCATTTTATTCTTAAAAGTTATTGTTCGTCAAGATTACAAACCTCTCAATTATGAATGATGTTGTAATTGTTCAAATAATAATAATAATAAAAACAATATGTTTGTTAGAATTAGAGACCTAGCGGAAAATAACTTAAAAACTCTTTATTCCTCAATTCTTTTAAGTCATTCCGGTCACATTCTTCTTATGCCACTAAGACACGATTTTCTGAGTCAATTTAAGATTCAAAACTAACAATGTAACTAATTATAGATTCAGCATTTTATTCATTTTTTTTGGAATAAAATTGTATTCTATTTAAAAATAGTATTTGACTGAGAAAATTTCAATACAACTTGATGTTGTATTTGAAATTTGAAAAACAATAAGACCTTATTTTTACTTTTTCACTTTACTTTTAAATTTTTATTTTTTTTAAAAAACCAAAGTATTTATTTATGAAATAACTCAATTTAAATCATATTTCATGTTCAAATACTAATATTTTACAATTTTTTTTAAAATAAAAACTATATTTAGATTCTAAATATTAGCTGCAAAAAATTGGCTGAACACAACTCCAAATCCAACTTTGAAAATTTTAAATAAAGTGATTTTTTTAAAATTTTCATGGCAAAACACCTACGTATTTTAATCTTAAAAACTGATATTATGAGGTCAATTTTTTAAAGGATAAACACATACATCACTACCATATATACTAATTTTACCTTTACTTTCAAACAATTACATATATTACCACTTTTAATATTTATACCATACTATATATTATTGAAGATACAATAAATACTCATGTTAAAACTAGGATTGATTGATTATCTTTACATTTAAACTTCAAAATTAGTATTTTAATTAAAAACAAATATTTTTCTTCAGAGAGTATGAGTTATGGTAAAACTCTAACTCTAACTCATCCTCTTTCCTTGATCAATCGAAATTTACTGAGAAGGAACACTCCATTAAAATGGATGTTCTACCCCTTGTTAACACACACATGAAATTCTTAGCCTTTGATTTTCTCACTCTCAAACTAATCCCCCACGAATCCACCATTTTTTCTCACAAGGGGAGACACCTCTTGCGTGTAGAGACAATGGGTATCGCTGTAAGTAAAGATTTCAAGCCCAATAGATTTATTAAATTCGACATTGATGATGGTACTGGTTGCATACCTTGTATACTATGGATCAACCAAGAAACTTTGCGTCACTTCTCCCGTTGGATCTAGCTAGGCGTAGTGAGCAACACCGATGAATCAAAAGGTGAAGCAAAACCCGCCGTGGTGAGCAGTGGCGGATCCAGGATTTAGAGTCCGTGGGTGCCAAATAGACTTATCGATTAAATTAATTTTATATTTGATTAAATTATCCGTCTTTTCGATATAAATTAATTTTAGTTCTCTAATTTTTCTTAAAAGAACGTGTGCAGCAATTTCCTTTTTCTTAAAAAAACGTCTTTCTCAAAAAAATAGGTACAAATGGGATTCGAACCCGCAACATCAGCCTTCTAAAGTTGCCCTCCTACAGTGGCACCACAAGCCAATTTTGTTCTGTGGGTGACACGCTTTATATAAATATAAATATTATATATATACCTATGTATATATAGAGTTTCCGTCGAAGTTCGGGGGTGGCGTGGCACTGGCCCCCACACCCCTTAATAGATCCGCCCCTGGTGGTGAGATGCCTTGACTAGCCACAAACATAATCATAAAGTTTTAATAAGCGGAGATTTACGCATGTATTGACACATTATTGATGTAACCGATACATTATTGAGATACAATTATATGTATCTAATTTTTATCAGTGTATCTTATTAAGTGTATATGTATCTAATGAATACACTGGAGATTTACGTATAATTGGAAAGTGTATCTCATTAAGTGTGTATGTATTTAAATATATTGGAGATTTACGTATTATTGGAAATTTACGCATGTATTTGACACAATTTGTTCGGTCATGTATCCGAGTCTCATCATATGATCTAGCCTCCTATCATGTATCTTAATATTATCATATATATTTGTTATGTTATTACAATGTATCTAACTATTTTCGTGTTTATCTTAGTTACATGTCTTTGAATATAACGCATGAAATTGATACTTGATACATCAAATTATACATATAAAAGGTACATGAAATAATATTATTTCACAAAATAACAAATGAAATTAATTAAACACAGATACACTCCTTGAGGTTAGTTTATATGTTTCTCATTTTTTGTCTAGAAAATCGGTCTCGTAACTCGTAAGATCAATTTTCTTTTTAAAAAATGAACAAGGAAATTGATTTTCGACTTCAGTTGGAGGTTGAGTTTCTACTAATATTTAGTGATGTCATTATAAGTGGAAGATTATGTACCTTGTTTCTATTAAAATGTACAAATAACTTGCTATAAAATTATATTGTTACAAATATAATTTCAGATCTCATCAAATATGAAAAGAAGGTTATTCTTCTCATGAGATTTGAGAATAGTCATTGGTTGAATGGCCTAAAAGTTTGGTTGACTAATTGTAAATATGTGAAATTTTCATGAGTCAATAAACCACTGCTATGGCTTTTTTTTGTTTACACAGAGAAAAAGAAAAGCAGTTTTGTTTACTAATTTGACTTTTAAAACAATTAGAAATGAGAAGGTTCAGCTGTAATTTTAATTTTTTTTTGGGGGGGTAAGTATAATACTTAATTAATGTAATTGTTTGGGAGCTGATCAGAGTTATCCAGTTATTAGGAATGTAAGAATTAGTTTGGAAAATCAAGAGATAATTTATCTTTTTTGTTTATTTTATCCTTGTTATTAAATACTATTCAATATCTAATACATTTTTCAAAGCATTAAATTCAATATGTTTAAAGAGTAATATAGTAATATAACTCCTATTATTTATTGTTTCTTAAATTGTGCGCCAAGCCAATAGTGGACAACTGCTGTCGGATAAAGTGAGTATTAGCTATGTAGAAATTAGTTGTTCATGTATTTATTATACATGCTTTACTTATTCAACCTTTCATCCTGCATAAAATAGGGATAAGACACAAATACCCTCTAGACTATGACCGAAATTCTAGAGACTCACCTAAACTTAACTAAGGTTCTATTGCCTTCTGAATTCTATTTTACTTTGTAATCAACAGACACACCTAAACTTAACTAAGGTTCTACTACCAATTTCGACACTCGATTTGCAACCTGTTTTTAGTTGTGGGAGTTTTTCCCTCATAATCAACTTGTTGGGAACTCTTAAAAACTAATGAAAAGTTGTAGATATTCATTAGATTTAACGTTAAATCTTGAATAGGAAATGTATTAATTACTCAAAATTATAGTAAATATTTTAATTTGTGTCCCAATTTGGGTAAACAACACAAATTCCAATAGTTTAGTGCCTAATTACCTCTCTTCCCTTCAATTTGCATAATTACAAGTCCTACCATATTTTTCACCTTGGATACATTTATTTATCGCGTCTAGATACATGTATCCGAGAGCCATGTTAGTCAGATACATATCATTAAGTTTATCTAATTAAAGATTGTAATTGACAATCATAAATTAAGGAGGAATTCTAACAATTATGAAATATTTTGGTGTATCACAACTTCTAAAAATAATCAAAATAATTAAAATTCTGCTTTTTTTGGGAGATTCAACAAACTTTACACTTCTTCTTCTTGAATAATTTCGAACATTTTTTGTTCAACAATGGTCAATATAAAAGTTTTATAAATCCAAATACATAGTGCGAAACTATTATAGATACATTGCCTAACTACTCCAGATACATTTTCTAACTTGTTTCAGATTAAAGATAATTATTTAATATCATATTTAAGGGATTTATGTATCTAATTTAATTTTTTAAAATATATGATATAATTATTAAAAAGTGGTATAATGAGTAATATTTTTAAACAAGAGATAAAATATGTATATATGGTAGTTAAGTATGTCTAATCATGTAGTTTTTCCAATATTTTACCTTTGGATCACCAAGGGGCTGGGTCGTTGTCCTTTCTTGAACTTATAAAAACAAGTAAATAACTTAACATTCAATCAAGTGCACCATTTAGTCATATTATAATTTAGATGTCAATAAATAATATTATATCAATTTTAAAAAACAAAACATAAAATGCTTAGTTTTACATAGAGATCACAGATTCATGTGACCTATTTTAGGCTACAAATTTGCCAAAAATAACATATTTATTGCATAACTTGATATAACGAAGACTTACATCAAAATACATAATATATATTTATTACAGAACTTGATATAATAACAATTGAGCGATTTACGTCAAGACCCCTTTAGAGTTTAGTATATTATTGTCACGACCCAAAAATGGATGTGATGGCACTCGTCTTATCCTATAAAGAAGCCTAAAACCCAAATGTAATGATAACATGCGAAAGTGAAATAAGAATAAAAGTTTAACAACATAGAATAACACGGATAACATATCCTACTCCAGACAAGTAGTACGGGATACGGACTATAACTCAAGCCTACTGCTCCGTACAGAGTCAGGATTCAGGGATTCAACTTAATTAAACCCCCAAAACTTCGTTGTAACATGCACAAGCCTCTTTAATGTATTACAATAGATTCAAAAGAAAAACACAAGCCTCGAATGATGTTGTCTAACAAGATCATAAATAGGAGAAAGAGGATCTATTGAGATGACAAACAACTACCTCACAAATCTCCACATAAAGCCTTAGACACGGAGAGAAGAGAGAGTATCACGAAGACCCGAGCTCGTAACCTTCGCAAATGTAGAAGCAAGGGATGAGTACCAAACAATTCACGGTACTCATCAAGCAAACGTCTAAACACAAAACTAAGAATATATAATATGAGTACTCCTTACACTCCAATCGAACCTCCACAACTACAACCTGCATAAAACCAATCCAACAACACACGAGATCGAGTTCATCAATCACAAGTTCCAAAGAAAGGCACTCACAAGTTCACAATTGATAAATATATACTATGCAATGAAATGCAATGCAAAGTATAATGATGCATGTCTAACCTAACAATACACACCCGATGTCTCTCAGACCTATGGGAGACATATATGTCCATGCATTTGTCACGACATGTGACACGACCCTCGATAATAGAAAATATTGCAGTGTGCGACACGTCCTCGAATCATAATATTCGTCGCGACATGCGGCACATCCCTCGAAATGGGACATACTATTTAATTTCTTATTATCCTTCCTCAGTTCACATAACACTTTTTATAATCGTGTCTTGGAACCAATGCAATTAGGCATGTTCACACAAATAATGAAAAGGTGATCATTTTTATATCAATGCACAATTCACAACAATACCAACGTGACACAACATCAACAATGAATCAATAAACCCTTTCAATCATTCTTAACACATCACATATCAATATGTAAATCAAGTTGTCTTTTATTACCCATTTTTCATTATTAAGATCATTCAATATGATCAAGTAAATCCATCACCAAGTCCCATAACTCTCCAAAACACACAATAAGGAAATACACGATTTTATACACTTAACAAGGGTCGAGAAGTCCACTTGCCTCAAATAACCGGACAATCATTTCAGGATTTAATCCTTCCCCTTTTATTGGGCTTCCAAATCAAAACAGTTTATTCAAATAAAAAAGCACAATAAGATTTCGAAACTAACAACACCTATATTACTATATGTCTATCCTAGACCCAAAAACCCACCCAAATTACTACTATTAGAAGTGTGAAGAAGCATACATGTGATGGGAACATGCGTGCTTCTTGGAATTAAGTTTAAGATAAAGGGTAATTTTGTCCTTCAAATTTTTTCACTTTATAATTGTATGTTTTAGATAACTTATACTAAAGTTACATTGGGTGTACATTTTTCTTCATGGAAAAAAAGGTATTACATCTTTGCTTTATCTTAAATTTCCATATCCCACCTTCAACTTTAATTTAAAATATTATTGGCAGTATATGTAGGCAAAGGCGAACCCAGGATTTGAAGATTTCGGGTGCACCAATATTATCTTAGCTCAAATATGAGCTCTAAGATAAACTTAAAATAAAAATAATGAAAATATGGTCTAGTTGGATTTGAACTCAAGTCTCGCAAGTGGTTCCTTTGGCTTGTACCAGTAGCACCACACCACTCTTATGCTACTCATGGGTGCACTGTTAATTATACCCTAATTTATGTCAGTTTTTCAAGATTGATATACATATATACACATGATTTTTTCCGGGGGGTCCACATCTGGATGTAGGCATTAGCAATCCTTGATCTTGGCGTGATCACGTGCCTTCACCGAACTTTACCGTATCATATTTTTTGATTTATTATATATTTAATAATTATGTAAAAGATAGTATAAATCACAATAATTTAATTTTAATTACCAAAAAATACATATAAAGGGTGACTCAAAATTTCATCTAAATAACATAAATTGGAATATAAAGAGTAATATTTATTATTTTAAAATTACAAAAAAAAATGATAAATCACAATAATTAACATCTTAAATATGTAAAAACCTCATAGAAAATTGGTTGACTCTAATTATATCCGCACCACATAAATTGAGACAAAGGGTATTATATATATCCAAAAATAATTATAAAAAACTTGGTTAAGCCTCAAAATTTCATATATTTCACGACCCAAACCATCGTGATTGGCACCCACACTAACCTTCCGGTGGGAGAACCATTACTACAACCTGACTAAGCAACTTAATCAAAAACTAAGAATTTAAAGATACAAAAGCAAGTTTAAATGTCTAAAGAAATATGGAGTTCCCATAAACTCTAAAAGTTTTAACAAAACAACTAATGAACTATTGCGGAAACAACCCCTAGAACCTGAAAGTCATTGTACCAAAAATTCAAGTCTAAGAGAAAAGGGGTACAACCCAAAACTAAACATAAGCAATGTCTAAAAACATAAATAGTCTAAGTCCGAAAAGAGTGGACTAAACTAAGGATGGATCCATGACAGCCTGGAAGAACTGGCTCACTCTTGAATCTGGTCTCAATCAGTTATTTCCTAGCTGAGGTCTATCCGTAGCCGCCTGAAGATGCCATGTACTCAACAAAGAATGAACAAGTACAGTATCAGTACACAACCATAATTTACTGGTATGATCACACGGTTATTCCGGTAAGCGAAATACACATAAGCAATTACAGCACAGTAATCATATAGATACAGAATACATGGATCAATTATCAATTCAAGCGCAACATACAGTTCCCAATATTAATGACAATACACATGGATGTAATAATCACAATGGTTCTCTCATGGAACCCACATCCAAACTATTAGTGTGTCGAAACGTGACACCCGATCCAATATATATGTCAGAACGTGACACCCGATCCAATGTATGTGTTGGAACGTGACACCCGATCCAATCAAAATAACCACAATCACAATCACACCCATAATGAACAATACTCATAGTCATACAATCAAGTAATGGATTAGATTTGAGTTGCATTCCTTATTCTCATACATGCATGCATACAATGAAGCAATTACTAACATATATCACACAAACAGGAAATCAAACCATCACCTACCTCGAAACCAAGCTTGAATCCTCTTAAGACACTTGATCCTTCCCTTTCTGGATTCTTTCTGCTTGTTCTTGGTCTAAAAATAATCAATTAACTTAAGGATCAATAAACGAGGTCTAATTTACTCGGATAATAATCAATCTATCTATCTATGGCCAAACCCAAGATCCTAATGTTCAATTAAGGCTTTTCCCACCATTAACTTCAGGCCAAAACCCTCCCCCAATGATCATTACCTAATATTCTAAGGTCTACGAATCAATTTACAGATTAGGGGAGTAGAAATCTTACCTTTAGCGTTAGAAAACGTGGGAAACTGGTCAAGTACTATTATGGGTCTTCTCTTAGCTCTCAAGAATGAAGTTTGCATAAAAATAATGAAATTGGGGTTTTTCCCCGACTTAAGTCACGACTGGCCCTCTGTGGCGGACCCCATCCCGCCACAGCGGCCCCACCCTAGCTGTTTGCACGGATAAAGATAGTTGGAATTTGAGTTCCAAACTCCCATTTCGCAACACACCTTCCACTCTTCGACGTTCACAAACTGCCTACTCACGTTAAGATCAATTTCGGGAGTTTCACTCGCCCGAATTCGATTCCGTAAAGCAGTATAGACTCCCTAACATCTTGGCTATCCACTCATATGATCAAATTTTTAATTAATTCTCTCATTCATTACCAGATTTCCTAAACCTCACCTGACTCAAATTTCGTCCAAATCTTGACTAGGCTAGGAATTCCCAAGTTACTACTCAAAAGTTTTCTGGCCCAAATTCTTTCCCCATTGGCTTTTCTATAACGAGAACAGGTTGTTACAATATATATCACATAAATTGAGACAAAAAAATAACATATATAATATGAAAATTGCGTAAAAAATGCAAAAAATCATAATAATTAACAACTTAAAATAATTTTAAAAACAAAAATTTCTTTAAAAGTACAAGGAATTACAATAGTTGAAAATTTAAAATATTTTTAAAATTCATACAAAAAAATTGATTGGCACTCCAAATTTTATTTGTGTAATATAAATTGGAAAAGAAAAAAGTATCATATATTGGGCTCGTTCACATTGGAATAGTGAGAATGACAAATATTATCTAACAATTATGTAAAAATTCACTATAAATCACAATGATTAACAATTTAAAAATAAAATAAATATTTTTTTTATAAAAATCAACAACTTAAAGTATTTAAAAATCATATAAAAAATTTGGTTGACTGTCCAAATTTCATCTGTGTAACATAAATTCAAACAACAAAAGTAACATATATTGGGTGTGTGCTGAAACATAGTATATATTTATATAGAAGAGGCTATGTAACGACCAGAACCGTTGTTATTTAGGGAAACCAAAAATCTAGGAAAATTCTGGGCCATTGTTCCCCAGAGCGGGCCAGTTGCCACTAGGGTGGCGGCGCTAGGGCGGGGTAAGTTGGCGCTAAAGTGGGATAGGTGAGGCAGAATGTAAATAACGTGAATCCTTATTTCCTCCTTCTTCCTAAAATACTTAAATTAGTCATAAAACACCCTGGAAACTCCTAAAAATTTGCTCCAAACTTGGGAAAGATAGAGAGAGAGATTTTTAGCGAAAGGATATCGACGAATTGTGGATTTTCGATCAAGATCACCCTCACGAGTTTCGAAAGCAAGAATAAAAGGCCAAACTCCTTACATTTGCTTGGCGCCTAGGTAGGCTAGGTTTTATGAATTGAGTAGTTATAAATATGTGTTCTCTGCGTAATATATGTAATTCAATGGTAGGAATTATGCGTAGGCCTTCGCGCACCGAAAGACATACGACTAAACCCTAGAAAGAAGTATTAGATGATGAACTAGGGCTAAGTAGGGTTGAATTAGTCTCTACATAAGATTCGTCGATGAGTAGTTCATTGGGATGGTTGTGATCTTATAATTGTGTATTGTGGGTTTCTCTTGTTTCATTGTAATACGTGTCTGTATGTGAACGAAACCTGTTGATCACACCTAATGTGAACAAGTATGAACGAAGAACTATATATTATTAATCATCTATTGTTGTTTGATTATGATGATATGCCTTGTGGTTGTGATTGTGGATCGATTGCCACTTTTCGGCATAACTAACTAGGATCGGTTGCCACATTCTGACATAAATATGGGATCGATTGCCACATTTCGGCATAATCTTTGGATTGGTTTCCAAGTTCCGGCATAATCTTTGGATCGGGTACCACGTTTCGGTATGCACACAGATTGGGTTTGGGTTCCATGAGAGAATCAATGACTTGAAATAATTGTAGGCCTTGAGAATTATGAAGTAGTACCTTGTTCATAATGATAATGATGTTGTATTTACCGGAGTTGTTTTATGGTTATGGGGACTTATGTTTAGATTGTTATTCTATGTTGAGTAACTTGATATGTACCTTGAGGTGGAGTGATACAATACGTGGGGAGTGAACGTTGCAAGAGTTGTTAATCACCGAGTAAAAGGTGTTGTGTGTTGTAACGGCAAGGAGTGAGGGTAGTGAACGTGATGGAAGTGTTTAGGTGGATATTCCACTTTGGAGAAAGGGTTTTGTGGATAGTAGAAAGCCTGATGTGATGTACTATGTGGCCATGCCTGGGTAATATGAAAAGGTAGAAAGGGTGTGACGTGAGCAGTTAGTTGGGATGTTTGTAGTTGTAACTGGGGAATTTTCTATGTGTTAGAATGGTTAAGTTATGATCAAGAACCTAGTAAGTAGGTTAATGGAGAAGGTAGTTGGTAGTAAAAGTACTAGTGTAATTCTAGGGTATTTGAGAAAGGGTAAGGGTGGAGAAGTGAGTGGTCTTGTTATATGTTCTTATTAGTTGATTTCTTATGTTATGTGGTGGGCGTCGGGTTGACCGATGATGCCTACCAGTACGTGTGTTTTGTACTGATACTACTCTTGTTATATCTTTTTGACATAATATGGATGCAGGTTGGTGATGTTTCATTAGGTGAAGACGTAGAAATCTCCAGCAGCTTATACATTTCCTTTCGCATGGTGGAAGTTGTGTCATTTGTTATATTGTCCAGTTTGTACTCTTAGTAGCTCTTGTACCTGTTTAGACTATATCCCTGGGGTATTTATTTCTTAAGAGTTTTAATCTTGAGTCGTTTTAAACTCTAGTTTTTACAAAAATGTTATATGAAGTTTCATTTATGTCCGTTTCCATTAATTTTTCCGCATGTTTAAAGTTTGGGATATGAGGGTTCTCCTACTTAGGTATTAGAGTGGGTGCCCGCACGGCCCAGTGGGTTGGGTCGTGGAAAATTGGTATCAAAGCCCAGGTTACCGGTCTCCTAGTACAAGAGCAAAATGTGGACTAGACTTCTGCAGATTGGTGTGTTGACATCCACATCTAATCTTCAGTAAGCTATGAAGCATTCTAGGAAGTTGTCACATCTCTTCTCTCCTTACGTGCGAGTGTCGCCTTGTGGTATGAGTTGAGTTCAATTAGTATCTCCCGATTCCAATTGGTATCTCAACAAAGTGAACTAGATGTCGTGGTTACGACTGAAGGGACACAAGCAAAGTTAATTGGAATTGAGAAGGTTCCAATTGGTATATGGCCTTAGGGGCTATGTATGGCATATATGATCCGTAATGGTCATCTATGGAATGAACTAACTAATTAATAATTTGGGATTGTCTGTGACTTGTAACTTGAAATATGTGAATGTGTGCTTCTTGTTTTCCTGAATTAACTGTGAATGTGAAGGTGGTAATTGCTTGATTGTGACGATGTGGTTATGTGCACAATAAATGCGTGTGTGTAAACCTTGATATGTGCAAAGTGTTGGCTAGTTGTTGAAATTATTTAAGTGTAACTACTCGAGTATCGTGAAAAATGTTGAGGGAAGAAATCATAACCAAGTTGGTACGAGGGTCTAGATAAATTACGCGATGATTCGTATGACGGAAATCTGGACGTGTGTCGTAACCATGAATTAGTCCTGTGAATGTCTGGGTGTAACATTGAATTAATGAGAACGAGTTGGATGCCGTGTCGTTAAGATTGATTCGGATTAGCTAATGATTTTCCTAGCATTGAGGTTTATCTTAGAATGTTTGGTTAAGCTAGGAACCTTGGGGAAATTTTAGAAGAATGAAAAGAACCCATAAATTAGCCTGGGTTCTGGTCCCGTCGGAGCTGCTGGGGCGAGATTATTCCTGCCATAGCGAGACCGCCAAAGTGGAATTTTCCTGCCAGAGCGGGACAGGGCGAGGAAAAACCTCAATGACCCAGCCTCCCCTATTTTTCCTAAATTCAATTTTCAACCCCTAATGGGATCCAAACAAATCCCTACAATCTTTTCAGCGTTCAACAATTCGAGAATATATTCTAAAGCCTAGTAATTAATTAAAGGCTGTGCAAAACAGCAAAAATCAGCATCCATGTACTACAAAACTTAGGAAAGAAAAAGGTAAAAACAAAGTGTTTTAAAAATTACAGGCCCAAGGGCAAAATAACAACCCAAATCAAGAACCCTTGGACTGGGTAGTGTCCACATCAGAATTTAGTTCCTCAGGAGGTACCAGGCCAGTAGATGCCTCATCCATAAAGGTAAAGTGCTGAAGTCCCTTTTCTCAACCCGGGAAATCTCTTGACCAGGGGCAACGCAGGTGAATATAGTCCGTACGTTTTTCCATATTCGGACAAATTGGCGATCCCTCTCCAGATCCTTCCTCCTCTCCTGAAGCAACTGGCGGTAGAGCATCTCGACCTCGAGGGCGATGCTGGGTGGGCACAGAGTGAAGTCACTCCCTAATCTCTCCCGGACGATAGCCAGGTCCTCCTCGACGCGTGCCTTGTCATCCGAACCCGCAACTGCCCTACTACTGCTAGCCCTGCCAGTCCTTCTCCTCTTTCTCCTAGAAGTAGAACTTGCTCTAACCAAATGAGGGTGAATGGGCGGATCCATAGAAAGTACCTCGTCAGCATCAAATAGTGGCACTCCCGCCCGCTTGCACAAAGAAGTGATAAGACCATGGAAAAAGAACGTCTTCTTGTTACCTCGGTAGAACATCTTTCGCTCGGAAATAATTTGTGCCCTCACGTTCAGCTCTCTACCCTGTATGGCGCACGCCACCACCAAGTCCCGATGAAAGACCACGTCGGTGAGGTTTCCCGACGGGCGAATCCTCCTAGTGACAAAATGTAGCCACCTCTTAGCATTGGTGACTAATTCGTGCTAGTATTACCCTCCACAGTAGCCTAGTATACCTGATCCTGGCGCGCAGGCTCAATCAGAGTGTCTCTTAGCCACTCCAAATCTATCTCCCTCAGTTTGGCCTTGTACTCAGCGTTCGAGACCTCCGACACCTCTAGCATCTCATTAATGGCAGTGACGTTCAGAGGAATGTCAACTCCCTTGATATGGATGATGGGGTGAGAATCGTCCCATCGCACAGTAGGCAGGATGGCGTAGAACTTTCTCACCCAAGTGGAAAGTGCATCTGGGGGAGCCTCAGTTAGTGGAACCCACCCCAACTCTACCAAACGAGCATAGAAGGCATGCTCCTTCTTCTCTAGCCGGTGCAACACAAAACCTCTCTCGCAACAGAATTCCGTATTGCGATTGTCGTGATATCTTTCCCAACTCGCGGCATCGGGGAATCAGATGAATGGTAAATTTTCTTCATTCTGACCTGCCATTCAGAGAGGCTGTAATAAGTTGAGTATAAGTTAGAATATAATAGGATAGTCAGATTAAGGCTAAAATAAAAAGAAGGGAATTTTTGGGTTAAGGGTACATTCCACTGGTCTGGCGTATCCCGCCACAGCGAGGCGGGATTATGAAGGTGGCGGCCTTCATCTGAGACGAACACCAGGTGCGATAATGGCGTGTCTTTATCCCAAAACCCTCTTTTTTCGACAGAATTCCAGCAGATCAGAGTATATAAACTACCCTAGAACATAAATAAGCATTTATTTTGGTAAAATAATTCCTAAATGAGGCCTAAATTCGAGTTCTACACCAAGAGACCCTTTAAATTCCCCCCACCCATTTTTGTATCGATTTAACCAGATTTTTACGAAATCCTTACGCCCAGGACGCTGGGAGAATGTTGGGGGATGTAAGGGAAGTACCCATGCTACGTTTTTCTAACAAATTGAGAAGCCTATGTGCATTTTGAAAAAACTATCCCAAAACCATTTTTAATTCGATCAGTTAGTAGCATGCAATCTTGTTTAATTAAGTAATGGAGTAAGGAGCGTGGGAAACAAGAATTTTACCTTGAGTTCGACGATTCGGACTAAGTGAGTTGAGAGTATTTTGGGGGAGAATTTTTGAAGAAATAGGAAGAAATGGGGAGAATTTCATTCCCCTCCCCTATACTGCTTCCGACCCCCTGCTTTAGTGGGAGGTCTCTTGCCACAGCGGCCCCGCCTTAGCGGGAGGGCTGCCGACTTAGCGGGGTCAAGCTGTGTAATTTGGGATGCAAAAAAATTCCTTTCTCGTAAATCAGGCTTGAGTAACGAAAAACCATTCCCTCCCATAAATTCATAATGGACTGAGTGGTTAGTTAAAAATACTGCAAGGTAGGGTGCGTAATGATCCGTGCTTTAGTCTTTCGGGGATGAACACGAGGTAAATTGGTATTTATTGTAACGACCCGAACCGTCGTTATTTAGGAAAACCAAAATTTGGGAAAATTCTAGGACATTATCCCGCCAGAGTGGGCCAGTTTCCGCTAGGGCAGCGACGCCAGGGAGGGGTAAGTTGTCGCTAGAGCGTGATAGGCAAGACAGAATGTAAATAACGCAAATCCTTATTTCCTCCTTCTTCCTAAAATACCTAAATTAGTCGTAAAATACCCTAGCAACCCCCAAAAAGCTACTCCAAGCTTGGGAAAGTTGGAGAGAGATTTCTAGCGAAAGGATGTCGATGGATTACGAATTTCCAGTCAAGATCACCTTCACGAGTTCTGGAAGCAAGAATCAAAGGCCAAACTCCTTGCATCTGCTTGGTGCCCAGGTAGGCTAGGTTTTCTGAATTGAGTAGTTATAAATATGTGTTCACTGTGTAATATATGTAATTCAATGGTAGGAATTATGTGTAGGCTTTCGTACACTGAATGAAATACGACTGAACCCTCGGAAGAAACCTTAGATGATGAACTAAGGCTAAGTAGGGTTGAATTAATGTCTACATGAGAATCTTAGATGAGTAATTCATTGGGATGGTTGTTATCCTACAATTGTGTGTTGTGGGTTGCTCTTGTTTCATTGTAATACGTGTCTGTATGTATACGAAACCCATTGATCACACCTAATGTGAACAAGTATGAATGAAGAACTATATATTATGAATCATCTTCTATTGTATGATTGTGATGATATGCCTTGTGATTATGATTGTGGATCGGTTGCCACGTTCCGGCATAACTAACTAGGATCGATTACCACGTTCTGGCTTAAATATGGGATCGGTTGCCACATTCCGATATAATCTTTGGGTCGGTTTCCACGTTCCGACATAATCTTTGGGTCGGTTTCCACATTTCGACATAATCATTGGATCGCATACCACATTCTGGTATGCTAACAGATCGGGTTTGGGTTCCATGAGAGAACCAATGACTTGACATAATTGTAGGCCTTGAGAATTGTGAAGTAGTACCTTGTTCATAATGATAATTGATGTTGTATTTACCGGAGTAGTTTTATGGTTATAGAGACTTATGCTTGATTGTTATTCGATGTTGAGTAACTTGATATGTACCTTGAGGTGGAGTGATACAGTAAGTGCGGAGTGAATGTTGCAAGAGTTGTTAATGACCGGTGATCTTATGCGTTTTTATATGCCTAAGTTGTCAATATTTGCCCATGAATTGATTGAAGTAATGAATGATCTTGAGTCTATTAGCTTGATTTTGTTATACTTGCAATATTATGCACTAAAACATGTGATTAGAGGTTTCAGGAACTCTCAAAGAGATTGGAATCAAATTGAAAGATAAAATGGAAAGATATGCATAAAAGAAGCTAAGGCAGAAGGCCCCGTGGCCAGGCGCACTGCTAGGCGTGAGGCGCCAAGGGCCAACATTCAGAGAGGCCTCTCAGACGCTCTGAAAGGTGCGACGCGCCAAGGCCCAACATTCTGGGGCCTTTCTCAGGCGCTCTGGAGGCGCGACGCACCAGGGTGGAAACCTCAGAGGTGCAGTTTGGGCGCGATGCTAGGCGCGACACGCCAGCAGGATCCCAATTTTTCCAGCTTAAAAGTGTTAAAAAAGGAGTCCTAATTGTAATAGACTTTGGCTATAATTTTCGTACCATTATAAATAGACCCTTAGGGCTCCATAATTAGAGTTCGACTTTTATTAGGTGTGCAAGAGCAAGTATTCACGCTTGTAATAGGTTTTGACATTTTAACTCTTCTATTTTCCGGTAATCGCATAAACAATTATATTTTGTGGTTTCTAATAGCATAAGTGGCAAAACGCCTTAGTTCTGGGGCTGTAGCTACGAATGGATTGTTGATTATTAAAGGCTTGTTGAATTAATTTTTGGTTGTCATTATAAGTTACTTCTATGTTCTTGTTTAAGTATTTTATGATTGATCACCATAAGATAAATATATTGTCTAAACTTGAATCGGGAGAGGAGAGGTTAGATAGAGCAGAGAATATAGAGAGCTTGATCGATCCATTAAGTTGAGGTGATTTGTGTTCAGGAGTGACGCTCGGATGAACAAATCGGTTGGTTACGGAACATGATGAAATATAAATGCTCGCCAGTTAGTGTATTTATCCCCGCTCAACGATGTAGTTAGATAACTAACTAGGGTAGGCGACTAGAGGTGTGAACCCGACTCATACAATTAACCCTGTAAATCAGTAACTTGACGACCAATAATTAGTTCTAAGCCAATAATATGATACATGAGATTTATTGCATGCTGCAACCTTAGAATTGTCTTTTACTTGCTTGAAACATCATCTTAAAGTCGTTCACATTTAGTTACGTTTGTTTAGTTCATAATTAGTTGTAGTTAACAATCATCACCATCTCTAAAACGGCTACTTCTATTTTATTTCTGGAGTAAAGTGTTGGATATAAGTTAATCATAAGTCCCTAGGGAATGATAACACGTTTCTTTAAGAATCTATATTACTTGAGCGACCACATACACCTGCGTGTATATTGGGGTGCAACAACTGAATAAAAGGTGTTGTGTGTTGTAATGGCAAGGAGTGGGGGTAGTTGTAATATCCTGTAACTTAAAATACATTTGCGACTCACAAACACCAATACATATATGTGATATCGGGGGAGGTATATCATTGAAAATGGTTAAGCATACCATGTAAACCTTATATTTAGTAATTTGAAGGGTTAAACAAAAGTTTTAGGCCAAAAGATCATTAAAGAAAAGATTCAAGTTTAAAGGTTCATTGTGGAGCAATACTACAAATGATCTCATTTGTCATCTGACTTAGAACAAACATATCTCCTAATATATAATGAGTTAGAGGGCTACACCTATTCAATTGAAGGTATTTGAGTCTAGTTTCCAACAAAATAAACTGTTTGTTAAAACGATATTAGAGCAAAAAGTTATGTTCTACGACATATGCACGCACTGCCTAATCACTGCGGGACATTTGGCACTTTAGATAAAGTCGGCCAAACTTGTTGTTTTTATATTAGAAGTTTGGGATATACTTTCTCATATACTCAAGAACGTGTCAGGACTGGTTTCAAGTTATTTCTTCAAGTTTTTCTCATCTTCAATCCTCCACAACTTAAGGTAAGTTGGTTTCTTCAAGAATCAAGTGTATTCCTCTCCATACACCTATAGATATATTTAGCTAAATGTTTTCTTGAAGGAAAAAGTATTGTTCTTGGAGAAAAAAAGGGCAGGGGCTGCTTTACTTGGATATATAGGTATGACTTCTCTTCTATCTTCATAAATAGTATTCCAAGGATGCTTTAAGTATAATTTGCGGGTAAGACTCATGGGACGGTGATAGGAAGTCGTGAGTCCATGTTTTACCCATTGTATTTGATGTTTTGGTGAAGAGGAAGTTTATAGAAGGTTGGGTTGGCTGTTGTTTTGACCAAATGAGGGGTCAATGGTATTGTATTGGGGAAGTAAGCTGGTTACATGAAAATGAAAGGAGAGGTATAGATAGCGCGACTCTTATAGTTCTTGAAAGTTTATCGCTCACCAAGTGTTTGATGAAATACCTAAATCGCTAAGAATATGTTGTAGCTGGTTATATGAGCTCCTATTATTTTAATTTATGGTATTAGTTCTCTAACAAACTTAAACTACGAGCTTATAAAGGAATTTGATATCGTTAACAAGGAACCCGTGGGATGGTGATCGGAGGCCATGAGTTTTACTTTTATGTTAAAGTATGGATGATTAAGGGGGCTGGTACTTTATGGTTAAAGGATGATGAGAATACTGAACATGCAAATAAGTCATAAGCCTACTTGGAAAGTAGATAAAGAGAAGGGTGTGGTGATATACCATTCATCTATGGTAATTGTTGAGATTGTCGCTCGCGAACCATTATTGTGGTTTTGGCGTTGTTATGTCTCTTGATTAGTTTCTTATACTATCCTTTTATGATTTTATGTTATAGATAAAGTTGTCAGCAAAGGAATTTGACGACGTAAAGTAGTAAGTCTCGAAGCAATATATGTAAAGCTAAAACCTCTTAAGGCAAGACCTAAACTCACATGTTCTTCCGATAAATGTCACTGGAGATTCTATGATACTTGAAAGAAAGTTATCCTATTTTATAAACCCTCTCATGTTGAGTCCTAAACCTATAGAGTTACAGTACTCTTCAAGGAAGCAATATGTTTCACACAACTACATTTGTCTACAGTTGAAACTCTTAGAATTTAGCGGTGTCCATGTTGCATAAATTAAAAGAAAGCAACCAGCCACAGATTGTTCGTAAGTGTAAAGGTCACAGGATATATGATTCTTAAGCTAACGAAAGTAATCACGAAGTTTATCAGGAGCTATGTGATTAATGAATTAATTATTATAAATAATTGCAAGCAGTTGAGATTATTGACTACTCTGGAACGTGGGGTGGGTATATTTAGGGCTACTACGTGCGACGCTACTCTGTTCATAGAATTCAGATATAGTCAGCTGGAATTTCCTGTCGTGGATTCGCCTGATTGATACAGGCCTGCGGGCAC
Source organism: Solanum tuberosum (assembly GCF_000226075.1). NCBI lineage: Eukaryota > Viridiplantae > Streptophyta > Magnoliopsida > Solanales > Solanaceae > Solanum > Solanum tuberosum. Next base: position 463,218 of record NW_006239106.1, read on the forward strand.
ACCATACATGTGCCCTAGGGGGCATAACTTGATAAACCTTGTTAGCAGACTATGAGATCTCATGCGTGGTTGTGACAGTGGGCTACATATGCCATACAAGGTTCACTAATCGCCGTCAGTAGGCCATCATGTGATTCCCTAGTAGTTAGTTTTACAAAGAGCAAAGAAGCGATATAATGAAGAAAATATATCACTTATGCAAATTATAGGGATTATATATGTAAATTACTAAGCTATGAAACGTTAGATGAGGACCCTTGAGGTTGGTCACAATTCCAGTTACGGATTTTGTCTCATGCATACACATGCTTAGATTTGCCTATCTTGATATTTGATGCATTTTAGCATTTTTACACGTCTACTTGTTATTTAGTTTGCTTTACATACCAGTACTTGTTTTATATGTACTGTCGTCCCTATTATTTTGGCGTTTCATTAGTATCACTACAGGCTTAGGTACTCAGGACAACAAGCATTTTCAGTAAACTAGAGTCTTCTAGTTTAGCAGTTGGTAAGCTCCACCTCTACTTGGAGCTATCAGATATTTAGAGCCTATATTTTGCTACGTATGTACACAAATAAAAATGGGTATGTCGGGGACCTGTCCTGACTAGTTATCAGATTCTCAGAGGCATACTCTTTAAAGGCTTCGTAGACTTAGTTTTTTTGGTTGTAATGTAGCCCAACGAGCCCTTTTGTTGTCTATGTTTTAGTATGTGTCTTCATATAGGTTCCACTGCTTATGAATCTTCAACTTTAGCATGAGATTAGTAAGATAAGTAGTAGGTGTTTGTGTATATCCTTGATGTTCGCCCCTTTCTAGTTAGGGGTGAGACAAACTTGGTATCAGAGCCCTATGTTCAAGTGTCCCAGGGTGTCTATGAAGTCGTGTCTAGTAGGACCTTTCTTAAAAATATGTTGCGTGTCATATTTATAATTTAGGGACTACATGGGCATTTAGGAATTTGACCTTCTTTCATAATCTAGATCGTGCGATACAGCTAAGTCATAGAAAGTTAATTCTGACTCAAACACTTTTTTCATTTGTGATTTAGATCATGTCTAGTACGGACAAGGATAAAAAACACCCGAGGTCCATTGCTAGTACTACTCAAGAGGCATCCATTTTAGAGCAGTCCCAACTAGTAGGTGATCAGACCAATGGTAGTTCATTTACCACTTGAACCACTACTAGGTGCCTTAGAGCAAGATCTTAGAGGGGAAATACAGTTGTTCACTCAGTTGGTATCTGCTCAGGTCCAAAGACAAAATGCAACAATACCTAGTACAGTTCGGGAAGAGGCAGCTGGATCCAGAGTACGTGATTTCCTCCATATGAATCCCCTAGTATTCACTTGATCTAGGGTGACAGAGGACCCACAACGGTTTATATATGAGATCAACAGAATTCTTAGGGTCATGCATATCTCTGAGACTAAGGCAGTTGAATTAGCCTCCTATCAGCTGAAAGATGTCACCATTGCTTGGTACGTGATGTGGGTGGACTCTAGAGGGAAAAATGCTACTCCAGAAGTTTGGAAGGAGTTCTCTATGGCCTTTATGGAGAACTTTCTTCCACTTGAGCTTAGGGAAGCGAGGGCTGATCTTTTTTTCAACTTTCGACAGAATAACCTTAGATTCAGAAAGTATTTCATGTGATTCACTCAGTTGGCTAGATTTGGTCCTGATATGGTTAGCACCCAAAATACAAGGATGCATTGCTTCATTGGTGGACTTGGGGATCATTTGATTGGTTGTTATACCGTTGTTGCATTAAATCGGGATATGGATATTGCAAGACTTATGGCACATGCTCAGCAAACAGAAAAACGTATACAAAACCGTAGGGCTGAGCAAGATATGGAACAAAATAAGAGGGCTAGGAGTGCTGGAATATTTCAGGGAGATGCTAGAGCTTACTCCAGTAAAGGTCCTCCCAGACAGGCTCAATAGACCTCTCTACTGCTAGTGCCCCAACTCAATCATCGAGACCCAAGCAGGAGCAGACTCAGACCTCGAGGGCACCTAATCCCCACTATCAGAGAGGTGTTAGTCGAAGACTACCGCCTCGACCTATTTGCGGGCACTGGGGACAATCTCACTTGGGAGAGTGTCGATATGGATCTATCGCTTGCTATGGGTGTGGAGTTGAGGGTTATAAGATACATGATTGTCCCAAACTTCGAGTAGAAGGTAGAGGGTAGAGGCGATAGGCCACAATATACTGGCTCCGCAGGAGCATCCTCACCATCAATGCCTTCTTCATCATGTATCCCTCAACCACCAGCAGGGATAGGTACATGCAGGGGTAGAAGATCTGGTTCTGGAGCTGGCCCAAATCGGATGTATGCATTAGCATGTCATCAGGATTCAGAGGCATCCCCAGATGTGGTTACAGGTACCTTATCTATTTTCTTTTATTATGTATATGCATTGATAGACCTAGGGGCTACCCTATCATATGTTACTCCATTTGTTGCTAAGAAATTTGGCGTAGAGCCAGAGTTATTACATGAGCCATTTACAGTATCGACTTCGGTAGAAGAATCTGTTATAGCTAGAATGGTCTATTATGGGTGCCTAGTAACAATATGTGGTCGTGACACATTGGCAAATTCGATAGAGCTAGAAATGGTTGATTTTAATGTCATTATGGGCATAGATTGGTTGTCATCTTGTTATGCAATAGTTAATTGTCGAGCCAAAGTTGCTCGATTCCATTTCCCGGGCGAGCTAGTCCTAGAGTAGAAAGGTAATGCTATGATGCCTAGAGAAAGGTTTATTTCCTATCTTAAGGCACAAAATTTTATTTATAAAGGGTGTTTATATCACCTAGTCCATGTAAGAGACCTTCAAGCTGAGAAACAAATGGTCACTCTTCACTCTGTGCTCGTTGTGAATGAATATCCAGATGTGTTTCCTGACGAACTTCCTAGACTACCTCCAATTAGAGAGATTGATTTTGGTATTGAAGTAGACCCCGGTACCCCGCCTATATCCATTCCGCCTTATAGAATGGTGCCATAAGAATTGAAAGAGCTAGGACTACCTCCAATTAGAGAGATTGATTTTGGTATTGACGTAGACCCTGGTACCCAGCCTATATCCATTCCACCTTATATAATGGCGCCATCAGAATTGAAAGAGCTAAAGGAGTAGCTGAAAGATTTGCTTGACAAAGGTTTCATTCACCCTAGCATATCGCCTTGGGGTGCTCCAGTACTATTTATACGCAAAGAGGATGGAACAATGCGAATGTGTATAGATTACAGACAACTTAATAAAGTGACGATAAAGAACAAATACCCCCTTCCAAGGATAGATGATCTATTTGATCAATTGCAAGGAGCTAAGTACTTTTCAAAGATTGACTTAAGATCCAGATATCATCAGTTGAAGATTTAAGAAGTAGATATTCCCAAAATAGCCTTCCGAACGAGATATGAACACTTTGAGTACTTTGTCATGTCATTTGGACTAACAAATGCTCCAGCATCCTTCATGGATATGATGAATAGGGTTTTGAAACCCTTTCTTGATATATATGTGATTGTATTTATAGATGACATCTTAATATATTCACGTGATGCCAGAGAACATGAAAATCACCTGAGAGTTGTCCTACAAACACTCAGAGAGCACCAACTATATGCCAAGTTCTCTAAATGTGAATTCTGGATGAACTTTGTGGCTTTTCTTGGCCATGTGGTCTCTGGTGAAGGCATTAGAGTAGACTCCCAAAAGATTTAAGTTGTAAAGAGTTGGCCTCGACCTACTACTCCGACGGAGGTGCATAGTTTCTTGGGACTTGTTGGATATTACCGCATGTTTGTAGAGGGTTTCTTCTCCATTTTTGCACCATTGACCAAGTTGATGCAGAAGACAGTGAAGTTCCAGTGGTCCGATGCGTGTGAGAAAAACTTTCAACAGCTGAAAGATATATTGACTAAGGCGCCAGTATTGGCCTTACCAGAGTGTACAGAAGGGTATGCAGTTTATTGTGATGCTTCAGGCATTGGCCTAGGGTGCGTCTTAATGCAGCAAGAGAAGGTAATAGCATACGCTTCTCGACAATTGAAGAAACATGAACAAAACTACCCCACTCATGATTTGGAGCTTGCTGCAGTGGTATTTGCGCTTAAGATTTGGCGACACTATTTGTATGGGGTACATATTGATATATTTACAAATCATAAAAGTCTCCAAGAAAAAATATTTGAATATCAGGCAGAAAAGGTGGCTAGAGTTGTTGAAGGACTATATGTGAACATCCTTTACCACCCAAGTAAAGCTAAAGTGGTAGCAGAGGCTCTTAGTCGACTATCTATGGGCAGTCTAGTACATTTACCATATGTATAACAGAAAGTAGTATGAGATGTTCATAAATTAGCCAGCCCGAGAGTTTGACTTCTAGAAGCCGAAGATGGAGATGTAATCGTGCAGAATACTGTCGAATCATCATTAATGGCATTGGTGAAAGAAAAACAGTATGACGACCCAATATTTCTATAATATCGAGAAGGGATTCGTGAGCACCGAATTACTGCGTTCGATTTAGCAGAAAATGGTACCTTGAGATGCCAAGGTAGACTTTGTGTTCCAACTATAGATAGGTTAAGGCAGAAAATCATGGATGAATCACATTGTTCTCGATACTTAATTCATCCTGGCTCCACAAAGATGTTTCATGACCTTAATGAGGTCTACTGATAGAATGACATGAAAAGGAATATTGCGGAATACATGGCACAATGCTTCAATTGCCAACAAGTTAAAACAAAACATCAGAGGCCCGGTGGTCTAGTTCTCTACAAACTTAAACTACGAGCTTATAAAGGAATTTGATATCGTTAACAAGGAACCTGTGGGATGGTGATCAGAGGCCATGAGTTTTACTTTTATGTTAAGTGTGGATGATTAAGGGGGCTGGTTCTTTATGGTTGAAGGATGAGGAGTAATACTGAATATGTAAATAAGTCATAAGCCTACTTGGAAAGTAGAGAAAGAGAAGGGTGTGGTGATACATCATTCATCTATGATAATTGTTGAGATTGTCGCTCGCGAACAATTATTGTGTTTTTGGCGTTGTTGTGACTCTTGATTAGTTTCTTATACTATCTTTTTATGATTTTATGTTATAGATAAAGTTGTCAGCAAAGGAATTTGACGACGTAAAGTAGTAAGTCCCGAAGTAAGGTATGTAAAGCTAAAACCTCTTAAGGCACGACCTAAACTCACATGTTCTTCCGATAAATGTCACTGGAGATTCTATGATACTTGAAAGAAAGTTATCCTATTTTATAAACCCTCTCATATTGAGTCCTAAACCAATAGAGTTATAGTACTCTTCAAGGAAGCAATATGTTTCACACAACTACATTTGTCTATAATTGAAACTCTTAGAAGTTAGCGATGTACATGTTTCACAAATTTAAAGAAAGCAGCTAGCCACAAACTGTTCGTAAGTGTATAGGCCACAAGATATATGATTCTCAAGCTAAAGAGAGTAATCACGAATTGTATCAGGAGCTATGTGATTAATGAATTAATTATTATAAATAATTGCAACTAGTTGAGATTATAGACTACTCTGCAGCGTGGGGTGGGTATATTTAGGGCTACTAAGTGCGACGCTACTCTGTGCACATAATTTAGATATAGTCAGCTGGAATTTTTCGTCATGAATTCACCTGACTGATACAGGCTTGCGGGCACACCATACATGAGCCTTGGGGGGCGTACCTTGATAGATCTCGTTACCAGACTATCAGATCTCATGCGTGGTCGTAACAGTGGTTTACAGATGCCGTACAGGGTTCACTAATCGCCGTCAGTTGGCCATCATGTGATTCCCTAACAGTTTGTTTTACAAAGAGCAAAGAAGCGATATAATGAAGTAAAGATATCCCTTTCGCAAATTATAGGGATTATATATATAAATGACTAAGCCATGAAATGTTAGATGAGGACCCTTGAGGTTGTTCATAGTTCTAGTTACAGATTATGTCTCCTTCATACACATGCTCAGATTTGCCTATTTTGATATTTGATGCATTTTAGCATTTTTACACGTCTACTTGTTATTTAGTCTACTTTACATACCAGTACATGTTTTATATGTACTGACGTCCCTATTATTTTGGCATTTCATTTGTATCACTACAGGCTCAGGTACTCAGGACAACAAACATTTTCAGTAGACTAGAGTCTTCCAGTTTAGCAGTTGGTAAGCTACACCTTTACCTGGAGCTATTAGATATTTAGATCCTATATTTTGCTACGTATGTACATATATCAGAATGGGTATGTCGGGGTCCTGTCCCGACTAGTTATCAGATTCTCAGAGGCATACTCTTTAGAGGCTTCGTAGACTTAGTTTTTTTCGTTGTAATGTAGGCCAACAAGCCCTTTTGTTGTCTATGTTTTAGTATGTGTCTGCATATAGGTTCCGCTGCTTATGAATCTTCAGCTTTAGCATGAGATTTGTAAGATAATTAGCAGGTACTTGTGTATATCCTTGATGTCTGCCCCTTTCTAGTTATGGGTGTGACAGTAGTGTACGTGATGGAAGTGTTTAGGTGGATTCCACTTTGGAGAAAGGGTCTTGTGGGTAGTAGGAAGCTTGATGTAATGTACTATGTGGCCATCTCTAGGTAATATGAAAAGGTAGTAAGGGTGTGACATAAGCGATTAGTTGGGATTTTTGTAGTTGTAATTGGGGAATTTTCTATGTGTTAGAATGGTTAAGCTATGATCAAATACCTAGTAAGTAGGTTGACAGAGAAGGTAATTGGTAGTAAAAATACTAGTGTAATTCTGGGGTATTTGAGCAAGGGTAAGGGTGGAGAAGCGAGTGGTCTTGTTGCATGTTCTTATTAGTTGATTTCTTATGTTATGTGGTGGGCGTCGGGTTGACGGATGATGCCTACCAGTACATGTATTTTGTAATGATACTACTCTTGCTATGTCTTTTTTACATAGTCTGGATGCAGGTTGGTGATGCTTCATTAGGTGAAGACGAAGAAATCTCCAGCAACTTCTACTTTTCCTTCCGCATGGTGGGAGCTGTGTCATTTATTATATTGTCCAGTTTGTACTCTTAGTAGCTCTTGTACCTGTTTAGACTAGATCTCTAGGGGTGTTTATTTCTTACGAGTCTTAATCTTTAGTCATTTTAAACTCTTGTTTTTACAAAAATGTTATATGAAGTTTCATTTATGTCCGTTTCTGTTAATTTTTCCGCATGTTTAAAGTTTGGGATATGAGGGTTCTCCTACTTAGGTGTTAGAGTGGGTGCCTGTAACACCCCTAAAATACTAGACCAACTCTTGCATGTCGATGTATCATTTCTTAATTACAACAATATGTTTTACTCTTATTTTGGGAACTTGAAATTTTGTGATATTTGCAACCTTGCTTAAAATAAATTGTGCTCGTAATTTAAGGTATTGTGTGGGGTATTTACGTAATTTTTCTAATTAAAATTTCATATGAATTGAAAGTGTTGGTATCAATTATATACATATAGGTGTATATGTATACATTTTGGGCAGCACCTTTTAGTGATAGTTGTATATGTGCCTAAGCATCACTCTTAAGACTATATTATCACACCTCCTCTTGTGATTTTCGTTTGGAACCGAAGTCCAAGAACCTAAGAAGATTTTCTAACCAGTTGTTTATCAAAATCACAAGAGAAAACCTTGGTCCTTCTAGCTGGAAGTCGAGACATCCTACCTTTTGGTTGTATATCCTCGTGTACCAGTTGAAGACTTTGATACACTGGTTGGTCTACGATTTGAACTCGTGAAGTTGTGTTGGCCTATTTTTGTGCTAAAGAACTGAAGTTTGTGTATAAACTTGTACTTGCACTTTTTTAACTGCTGGTATATCTGAAAGTTGATCTTGGTACCTTGGTTACCTCTTGTCACTTTGCATTGTCGTGTTGGTATCCTTTAAGACGTTAAAGACGCTTGTGTAACTCGCCCACTTGTACGGATTGTGTGATCACTTGGCACTCTTGTTGGGACCTTGTCCTTCTTGTGGCTATGCCTTGATCACTATTGGCATGCTTCTTGATTCGGATCATTTGCCATCTTGACTTTGGATTTTTAGTTCGTCTTAAGAATGGAAGTAGTCCATTTTTAAGTACGAACTAGCCAGCCATTTTTAATATGGTTCTTGGTTCTCTTGATTATTGGGTTTTGACCCTTCTGGATACCTGCTTTTGCTTGGTGTGACGACATGATGTATATATTGGGTGAGCCTTGTTGTTGAATCTCTTGGAAAACTGTGCTATGAGCGTTCTTGCCATTTGGATCTTTAAATATAAAACTTGATATTCTTTATATATTGTTTACTTGATTTATTTATTATGTTCAATTATGTTGCCCCTAACTTGAGAATGATAACTTGCTGAATTTGAGGGCTCAAAGCCTATAGTTTTTACACCACTAAGCTATATGCTTAGCGATAGTTGTTTCTATCGTAGGGGCTATTCGAGATGATGCTTGAAGCTGGCCATTGGAGATGGATGTTTTGAGAGCCTTAAGGAAGATCACATTTGCATATAGGCATCTATATTTTGTATAAACCTTGGGACTTATACATATTCTATGTGTTGTATATTTACATGGTATTTTGAGGGCTGATTTGATCATGTCACCATGAGTTGTAATATAAATATGGCTATATGTTTTGTTCTTTTTGGTGTGTAAACCCAAGTCTTGTAATATCCTAAATCTACTATTACTTTATGAATGTTTGTGTGAAGCATGAGCAGGCTGATTTTGGTATTCGGAAGCTTGTAATATTCTTGTTATTTCATCCTTGAGTGTGAGGATAATATATATACATGAAAAGCTCGTCGGTTATTTGCTTAAATTACTTTTCGGAGGTCATTATGCATCTAATTCCTCTACTAGGTTAAAATCAATATGGTCATAGTTAACCTCTTTTAAATGTCGCAAGTATTTAATTAGATTTCTTGTTTAAGTGGTAGTATCCTTTCGAAAGGGTCGCTACAGTGCCCGCACGGCTCGGTGGGTTGGGTCGTGACAGACTACAAGCAAGCAAGACTTCATGCACATGCCTGCTTGTATGCCAGGGGTGATTTGGTAATTTTATGATTTTTTTCTTTAAAATTTTGTGTTTTATTGCTTTATATAGATATAAAATTATGTAAAAAGTATTATAAATCATAACAATTAATAGATTCAAATATTTGAAAACATATAAAAAGTTTTTCATTAACTCTCAAAATTTCATCTATACCACATAAATTGGGATAAAAGGAGAAATATATATTATGTAAAACACATAAAATATACTATAAATCACAATAATTAACAAGTTAAATGTGAAAAGGAACTGGCAAAAAAATTGGTTGACTTTTGAAATTTCATTTGTATCATATAAATCAACACAAAGGGAGTAATATATATTATGTGAAAATTACATAAAAAGTACTATAAATCACAATAATTAGCAACTTTATATATATATATATATATATATCACTTATCAAAATTAAATATTTAAAATTACCCACTAATTAAATAATCGTAGCGAAATGTGTAATTTAAAATTTACTCAAATGGTCCTTTATGAAACAGAGGACTAGTTCTCAAAATGGCCTAACGAGTCATTACAATAATATTCATTCCCAACATTTACTTTATTTTTTCTACTATACTATAAATACATTTTTACTTTGACTTTTTTTTTAAAACATCAAAAAGAAAATGTTTTCATGTTTTACTCTAAATATTAGTTACTTATTTCTTAAATCATCTTTTCAGACCTAAGACTAAATACCAATTATATAAACATCATGATAAAATATTTATATTACTCATTATTTTTTCAAGAATCGTGCAAAGTTCAAAGCAGACCAATAATGAATGAGAACAAATGGATTATCTCTAGAAGTTGCTGCATATTTAATTCATTTTGGCGATATGGTGTATCCAGATTGGTCAAGAGAGGATCTAACTTGACTTATACTCAATTATTTATCAAATATTATATAATTCATGGGTAACAACGAGATTCATGAGCTAGAGATGTCTTACATGATTTTAAAATTTAAAAATATTTGAACATCAGTAATTCAATATATAATTAAAAAGGAATGAATAGGATAATGATGTTGGAGCAGGTATGATTTTGACTTAATTTATGAATTAATTAAGATTACGTACAATAATTATTGTTTATATAAAATGTTGGTTGAAGATTAACGTGTAAAATATAATTACCAGCACATATATACTGAATATCTGGAACAATTGTAAGTATTCAAACTTGTGCAAATGAATGACTTTTCTATTTATTTATTTTAATCGAAAAGGTTGTCAATTTTCTAGGTTTTTATATTAAAAAAAATTCCTCTAGATTTCTTATAATTTGGTGGGAGTCAATTTTGACCAGTTTTAGCCCATAAAACATTTTTTTACAATATGAAATTATTTTAAATCAGTTTGTTTTACACGCCAAAATTTTAGGAGACATTTTCAAATTTATAGGTGAAAAATCAATATGTAGAAACTGATGGCAATTAATAAATATTTTATGTTGCTTTTTGTTTGTTCTATAAAAGTCTCTCGTTGAGTTCACGTGAATGGAAAAGGAAGAAAATATTAGCATTATATTTTGATTTCGTTAAAAAGGAAAAAATTAAAATATGTTATCGAACTTTGATAGCAGATTATTTATGTGATTCACTTAAAGTATGATTCATTTATGCCATTTTTCGTTTGAGAAAAAGTTTATCCATGTTATTATTTGTTAACTGAAAGTAATTTCATTTTATAAAAACATTTTTTACACGTGGTTAATTATAATTCAGTCATATCTTTAATTAAACTATTTGTTTAAAAGGAGAAAAGACTCAAATATACCATCGAACTTTGAGAAAAGATTCAAATATGTCATCGAATTTTGAGAAAAGACTCATCTATGTCATCTATTAAAAGTTTGGCTCATTTACCATTTCAATTAACAAATAATGAGACGAATGACCCTTTTCTCAAACAAAAATGACGCAAATGAGCCAAATTTTAACTAAAAGGGGCACTAAGACAAGGTCAGCCTAGCGCCTCATTCCATGCTAAAAGGGGATTGAAACAAGGGAACCTTATCTCCATTTCTTTTTGTACTTGCTATATATGGAGTATTTCACAATGAATTTGAAGACTTTGAGGAGGAATCTAAACTTCAACTTATCATCTTAAATGATTTAAAATGGACCTTGTTTAAATGAATTTTGTTCATGATTTGTAATTGTTTTTCAAAGGGAGATCTATTATCAATCCAACTATTACATATTATATTGCTAAGATATTTTAATCTCAGAATCTAAATTCAAGATCATGTGATATTTTGTTAATTGCCAAATATTATTATACAAGTGTGAATTTATGTACAAGAATGTAATGATTCGGAATGTCATTTTTGGAAATTGTAAACTAATATGTAACTACGATTACTTAAACGGGTATCTATTAAATAATTAATTAACTTATCTTTTTAATTGGTGGTTAATGGGCCACGTCCATAACGTATTTAGGTCCATGTGTAAAACTGAATTACATTAAAAGAGATTTATTATTATTATTTTGTATAACACAAATAGTAGCCGCTAATCCATAAACTGTGCGGCAACAACACCAAGACACCACTTTGCTGCAGGTAATTCATCACCACACCAAAATCTTGTACTATGATTATGGATAGTCATGTTATTATTGCTATTATTATGTATTTGGTGTGGAAAGAATTGGATTTGAGACTTGGTGTCGTCATATTAGATTGAGGGCAAGTTATTCTTTTATTGATAATTGTTATGGGGATTAGTGGTAAGTGTTGTAGGATTGAATTGATAAGAATGGAAATAAGAATATATCATACAAATATATATTATTAATATGTTAGCAGATAAGGAATTGAAAAACGGTGGTGTACGAATTATACTATTATTATTTAACTACCAATTGATTGTGTTACATTGTCACGTAGTCAGAGAAATGACCAAGGTAGCATTGTGGGTGAAGGGAAAATGGTTAAATTTATATGCATTTATATTATTATAATCATTATGGTTAGATAAGAGTTGAATTGAAATGAGGTTCATGGTTTTCTGCCACTGGTTCGTAACCAGTGGCATCTAATTCTTAATATTATTATTTTATTTTCCTATTATAAATCAAATATTTTAATATTGAGATAGGTAATTAAATATTAGGAGTAATTATTATATGAAAACTATTAAGATTATAGTTTATGGAGAAATTATGACTTAACTCTAGACTTGAAATTCAGAAAATATGAGATTTGACCTATTGGTTGGAATCAAGAATTAGAAACTTTATTATAAATTTGGGTGAGTTTTTGGGTCTAAGCTAGACATATAGCAATATGAATGTTGTTAGTTTCGAAATCTTATCGTGGTCATTTATTTGAATAGATTGCTTTGAGTTGGAAGTTCAACGAAAAGGGAAGGCTCAAGTCCCGGAGTGAATTCTTGATTGATTAAGGCAAGTGAATTTCTAAACCCTTGTTAAGTGTATGAAATTCGTGTATTTTCTTGTGGTATGTGTTGGGGAGTAATGAAACTTGGTGATGGGTTGACTTGTCCATGTTGAATAATTCTAACGATGAAAAGGAATCAATAAAAGGTAATGTGATTAACTGTTGGTGTGTGATGTGTTGAGAATGATTTTGAAAGACTTATTGATTCATTATTGGTGTTGTATCACGATTGTGTTGTTGTGAATTGTGCACTGTTATGAAAATGGTCATCTCCTCATTATTGTGAACATGTCATTTGCATTGTTTTGATACATGATTGTGACAAGTGTTATGTGAATTGAGAAATAATAAGAAATTAAAGAGGATGTACCATTTCGAGGGACATATCGCGCGCCGCGATGGATACTATTATCGAGGGACGTGTCGTGCGCCGCAACGGATGCATGGATAGATATGTTGGGCTCCGGACTGAGAGACAACGGGTGTGTATCACTAGGTTAGACATGCATCACTATACTTGACATTGCATTTCATTACATTGCACATCTTTATCATTGATGAACTTGATCTTGTGTGTTGCTGATCTTGTAAGTGCCTTTCTGTGGAAGTTGTGATTGATGAGTAGTGAGTTTGTTGTTGAGGATATATAATTGTTAAAGTGTTGTTGTTGAGATATTTGTTATGTAAACTGTGAACTGTTAGGTTGGGCTGGTTGTAGTTGTGGAGGTTCGGTTGGGGTGTAAGGAGTACCCGTATTCTATT
>NW_006239106.1:476800-495391 GCF_000226075.1 Solanum tuberosum
AGTGAATTCTTGATTGATTGAGGCAAGTGGATTTCTAAACCCTTGTTAAGTGTATGGAATTCGTGTATTTCCTTGTAATATGTGTTTGGGGTAATGAGACTTGGTGATGGGTTGACTTGTCCATGTTGAATAATTCTAACGATGAAAAGGAATCAATAAAAGGTAATGTGATTAACTGTTGGTGTGTGATGTGTTGAGAATGATTTTGAAAGACTTATTGATTCATTATTGGTGTTGTATCACGATTGTGTTGTTGTGAATTGTGCACTGTTATGAAAATGGTCATCTCCTCATTATTGTGAACATGTCATTTGCATTGTTTTGATACATGATTGTGACAAGTGTTATGTGAATTGAGAAATAATAAGAAATTAAAGAGGATGTACCATTTCGAGGGACATATCGCGCGCCGCGATGGATACTATTATCGAGGGACGTGTCGTGCGCCGCAACGGATGCATGGATAGATATGTTGGGCTCCGGACTGAGAGACAACGGGTGTGTATCACTAGGTTAGACATGCATCACTATACTTGACATTGCATTTCATTACATTGCACATCTTTATCATTGATGAACTTGATCTTGTGTGTTGCTGATCTTGTAAGTGCCTTTCTGTGGAAGTTGTGATTGATGAGTAGTGAGTTTGTTGTTGAGGATATATAATTGTTAAAGTGTTGTTGTTGAGATATTTGTTATGTAAACTGTGAACTGTTAGGTTGGGCTGGTTGTAGTTGTGGAGGTTCGGTTGGGGTGTAAGGAGTACCCGTATTCTATTCCCTCTGCTTGTGTTTAGAAGTTTACTTGCTGAGTACCGTGTGGTTTGGTACTCACCCCTTGCTTCTACATTTTTTGTAGGTTACTAGCCCGAACCTTTGTGATATTTTCTCTTCTCCTTGTCCGAGGTTTCTTGTGGAGGTTTGTGAGGTAGTTGCTTGTCATTTCAGCGGACCTTCTTTCTCCTTAATTATGATTTTGTTCTATTCTAGAAACAATGTCATTTGAGACTTGTATTTTCTTTCGATTTTGTTACAACACATTAGAGGCTTGTGCACGTGACAACTAGGTTTTGGGATATTTTTAACTTGATTATAAATTTCCGCATTTTTTTTTATAAAGGCTGAGTTTTAGGGTGGCTTGTCTTGGTGGGATAAGACGAGTGTCATAAACTAATTCTATTTCAATTCTTGAGGTCAACTACAATAAAAGAATCTATTCCAATCCAATTTTATTTTTCTTGACTTGTACATATTTATTTGATTCTTGTGATTTTGAAATAAGATCATGATTAAATTCTTTGTTGATTATAGTAAGTATCATTTTGTTATTGTTAAATCTCTCTTAGAAAGCTTTCTATTTTGTTTTCTTAGTAACGCGAACATACAATTTTAGAGTTGAAGTCTGAAGGTAAAAGATATTTACACTTAAAGTAACCCCTCTTGAGTCTTGTCGATGCTTCTACAGTTCATCGTCATCATAATATGGAAAAGAAATACTAAAAGTATATTTATTATAAATATTTATCAAATCAAAGTTTAAGCGTCGGTAGAGAACATTTATTATTACATAATAAATACTAAACAAACATTGAAAATATATGATATACATTTTGGGGACAAAAAGGACCCTCAAGTGGGTTCATCACACTAAATAAATCAACTAATCTCTAACTTATATATATCACATCATATTATATATCACACACAATTTCAACACAAATCAGCCTACATCCGTTTAATTACTTTCATCATATTAAATTTATTGTCTATATAATTGTCTAATTAAATAGGAAATTGTCAATTTGTCGTCCAATATACGTAATCAATATAAGATCTTAGTGAACAACTCTGTCTGATATACTTACTTCAAAATAGAGTTGGTTTCTCGTATGGTCACTTAATTAATATTTTAATAAGTCAATTTTTTTTTAACAAAAAAAATGACTTTCTGAAATAATAACTATCAATTGAGTGATCATATGAGAAATCAAACTATAAAAATAATAATATTTAAAACTTAATAAAATAACATTCATATACAATGTAGATAGTAAGGCTCACTAGCTAGGATACAACTTATTGTATACATCATACATGGGTGCGCGAACAAAGTCCACATTCATAATTGAAAAGAAAATAAGTTATACATAAGATGTGTGAGAACCTTTTGGTGAAGACCATGTGAATTTGACCAACAATGGACAATATCTGGAAAGTGCCTAAGAGCTGATTTAGCCAAACAAATATTATCATATCATATTTTATTTGACAGCAATGTCTTTATTATTATCCTACTTTTTAAGATGTTATTCATACTGAGAGATATTATTGGTAGATTAATTTGGCTCATTAGTTGTTTGTCCAGACCTACATTTTTTTTATCTAGAGCTTGTAAATATCACTTGGTAAATAAAATTTCTTACTTATCAAAACTAAAAAAATATAAATTATCTAGAAGTATTACTTCTACAAAATTGTTTTTGTCTTTCCCTGAGATCGACTTTTCATTTTGCTCACTTAGTAACACGATTTACAATCTTAAAGTCGGAAGCTACTCAGACTTAGAGCAAGTACCAACCCCTTTTTGTCAATGCTTCTACAGTTCACCGTCATCTAAATATGGAAAAGAACCATTGAAAATATGATATTCATCTGACTTATTTGATGTTTACTTTCAGTCATTAATCACATTTTTATTAAATATTATCATTGTCAAATTAAATAGTAAGTTTCAATTTGTCGTCTAATATACGAAATCAATTAAACAAGATCTACTCTTAGAATATTTTGTACAACTAACACTGTTTTCTACTATTATATTTTATTGTCATTAAATTCTTACTTAGGAATAGTGTGGACTTTTCAGCATATTTTCTAATCCTATCACGTAAATGTTATCATACTTAGGGGGTAGTTTGTTTGCACTACATTATGTATGTTATCATTAATATTTCCCAACAGTTTCAAATAATTTATTTGATTTTATTTTAACATGAAGTTTAAGAGAGTAAAAAATATTTTTGAATCTTGTGATATTAAATTAAAGATATGTAGAATGTACTAAAATTTTCATTAATCTTGTAATCTTAAACATATGATGTGAAAATTAAAGTTAATTTTAGTGTACTAGAATGTTCTTTAATATTTTGATCTTACACATGCATGTGACGCGGAAACTTGGAATTAATTAATAGCTATCAAAAAGGGGAAAATGCATTTTTGTAAATTAATGGATTAAAACGAAAAAAAGAAGATAAATAAATTGATCGAAGATCATCTACAGGGTTGTTCTTTAAAAAATTTAAAGTATATGATCGATGGATACAGGATCAATTCACCTAACACAATTGATTGACATAAATATTCAAATTATATTCTTTCATACTTCAAAGCAAGTAGAATTATATGTGTTTGCTACTTATACAAATATTTTCCAATTTTAAGTTGCTCCAATTTAAATTTATTAGATGACATTTTTTCTACGTTCACAAGTAAGAATGAATTGAACTATTTGGGGAAGTTTGATATGTAAATGAGATAGATAAAGTTATTTCATGAATTAAGATATTTCACGAGATTACTTATCTCATTATATATATGAGATAACTTATCTCATCAAATATAATATAAATGAGATAAATAATCTCGAAACTAACTAATATGATTAATCAAGCTCAGAATAAAATAATTCTACAATTACAATACATCCTCATATCAAACAATCCATTAATACATTCAATCTTGATTTGTTGGGCTCATGCTTGCACGTGCATAAATCATCTAGTTATTCTAAGAAAACTCCTTCATTTTTCATATGATCACTCAACTAATTAATTATTATTATTGTTATCTCAGAAAATCACCTTTACTTCTTCTAAATTTCAAATTTTCTCAACAACAAAAATAAATTTTATAAAATAATAACTATTAGTTAAGAAATCATATAAGAATTCAAACTCTAAAAAACACTTAGAACTTAAAAAAATAGCATTCATATACAACATTGTAGGTCTCGCTAGAATATAACTTATTGTGTTAGGTGTATGAACACAATCCACATTGATAGTTGAAAAAAAAGATATTATATATATATATATATAAAAGATGTGGATATTTTTGTGAGACGGCCTTTTGATGAAAACTATGCAGATTTGATTAAAAAAAAAGGAACAATATCATACCATTTGCAAAGTATCTATGAGCTCTTTTTGCCCAATTACTGATATGATCATAATGATCAATGGTTCAAAGAAATGAGTATAAACTCAATGGAGTGGCGGTGTGAAGCTCGACCTACTGGCACATTTATTATTTTTATTCATAGCTTACAAATATGTAGAAAGAGAAAAAAGAACTTATATGCTTTGGTGGTTATCAATACTTCAAAGATGTGTGTGATACATAGTTAATCTCCAAATAAATTTATAAGGTGATGAGTCACGTAGGATATAATTTGTGATGAAACTTAGATCAAAGAAGAGATCAATTATATTATTATGTGTACGAATAAAATCTTACACTAGTAACTGAAAAGAAAAAAACTAGATCAATTATATTTTTATACACACATTTTTTCCCCCAACTTTACGTACACACATGAGACATTATTTTATTCACCAGCGTATTTCCACTACTCAATTATCATAATTAAGCATAACAATTAACATGTTTTACTTTTATTCACTTTATTTGATATAAGTTGATTTAGTGGGTCACCTCGATTAATTTATAAAAATGACATTGACCATAATTATTCAAACGCTAGAAAAGAATGATGGGCGTATAATTAGCTTTTACTTATAATGTCAGGACGTAATCCCTCCGTCCATTTTTATTTGTCATGTTCTGCTTTTCAAAAGTTAATTTGATTAATTTTCAAAGTTAAATTAGATTACATTAATTCGATATTTTAAACAAAATTTAGATATTCAAAAACTATACGAAAAGTACTATAAATTACAATTTTTTGCATATCAATATGATGCAAAATATATCGCAAAATATTAGTCAAAATTCTTATAGTTTGACTCTAAAAAAGAAATCATGACAATTAAAAGTGGACGGAGGTAATATAAGAATAATACTTAATGTGATATATTAATATTTAGTAATACAAGCAATATCGGTAATGTTTGCATTAGTTATTTTGAGATTATTTCTTCAAAAATGTTTGACTAATGTATAAAAATAATATGCATTGCATAATCTTTAAAGAAGTTACCTTCATAAATATGATGGAAAGGATCGATGTGGAAGATGTGTTTAGGACAATTGTGTCTTTAACCATGCTAATGCATGCATTAAAATCCTTTGCATTATCAATACCATGAATTTTTCATACCTTAATATCGAATAAAGTGTACCTAACAAAATACAGTAATACACAAAGTTAATGCATATTATTTTTTTATTAATGCACGATTTACCAAACAATCCCTTCTAGTAATAAGTTTTTATCGCAAAAGTAAAACTCCTTAAATTTAATTTGATAGTTAATCCTTTTTTTTCTTTTCAAATTATTATTGTTGACAATAATCTCAATTTTGAATCTAATGGCATAGTCATATATGTACAATGATGAATCCTTGAAAAATATTTTTATAGAAGTTCATTAGTATCTTCTTGCTATAAAGCAAATCAATTTTGATTTTTGAATAATCTCCATTATTTATGTTTCTATTGGAATAAAAAATTTAAAGGACATATTTATATACGTGTATATAAAAACTAGACATATATAAACATATTCTTTATATTGGCTCTAAGTGTGTCTATTTATTTAATTCAAGTGTTTATTTGTGCAGATTCAAAGTTGGAGGACATAGATGACTGTTACAACCAAATTAAAGGGCATATTTATGTATTATGCCTAAAAAAAATATACTAATTATATAAGTTGAAATATATATATTAATAAATCTTGAACACTTTTAAGAAAAAAAAAAGTACATATTTCAAAGTCCAACCAAAGCCAGGTTTATGTCGGTGTCTGGTTGGTATAAAGGAGAAGGCATTCTTGAATTTAAGTTGAATTTTCTCATTTTCGCATTTCCAATATTGTTGTTAAAGTCGAAAATTAGTAACACCCTATTTATTACTTTTACATTTGATTAAACAACAACAAAAGAAAAAGAAATTATAGGTAGTGATTTATTGACTTTAATAATTTCACAATTTTTATTTAGTGCCATTAATTCAACCAAAAATTCTCAAGAGTCAAGATTTTGAAGTTTCAACTTGGGTTGTTGTAATGTTGGTCAACAAAGAATTTAGGGCCATTCTTCCAATTATTTGAAACATTTTTATGTTTGGCAAGTTTGTAGAAATAGGGGTGGTCGCGATTTGGTTAAAAATCGTTTAAAACTAAAAATCAAATTAAATTGACAATTATTGGGTTTGGTTTTACATTTTAAAAAATTAATAATATTTAATTTGATTTTTATATTATCGAAAACAAATGAAAGGAAAAATTAAGTCTAACCGATAAATTATATGTACAATTTTAATTTTCTAGTTTATATATATATATTTATTTATTTATTCTTTATAAATATTTTTAAGTACTTTACTTACTCTCTTTATCAAAAATTTCTGTAGCTCTAATGGATCAATGAACTTTACATCTTAAATCTTAAAAAATAATAATTCATAGGGTATGTTTGGTACGAAGAAAATTGTTTTTCATAGAAAATGTTTTCTTGGAAAAACAAGTGGATTTATAACTTATTTTCTCATGTTTGGTTGGTGAGTAGAAAATATTTTTTAATGTTTAGTTCGTGATTGAAAAATATTTTCTAGAAATATCTTTTATTTTTGGCTTGAGACTAGAAAATACTCTTTAGGAAAAAAATTCATGATCTGAAAATAAACCCCAATAATCGATCTAGGACCTGACCTTGACACCCGAACTAGGACACGACATCGATGACCGTTCCAAAATCCGATCTTGAGATCTGACCCAGGACCTGACCTAAACTTCCGATCTTGTAATATTTTTCAAAAATAGTTTTTTTTTTTTTTTAAATATAAATTAACGGCGTGGGGGGGGGGGTGGTATATAGTGTAATTATTTAATGGGGTATGAATGTAAAGTGGAATATGTTTGTAATTATTTTGCTTTCATGGGGTATTTGCTTAGTTTCCCCTATTAATTAACCTTACTATTTCATTCCAAACATCATTTGGGTAGACTATTCGATTCCTACTTTATATGGTGTCCTTTTTTTTTTAGGGATTGATGATCGCTAGATAAGAAATAAATTATTTATGTACTAATTTTTTGTGTAACTTATATTATATTTAGTTAGATAGAAAATAAGTTATTTATGTATGAAATTAATATGTTATTTGGTTGACAATTTAGAAACTGACATAATTAATATATATAAATATATATATAAGTTGTTAAAATTTTTATAAGGGAACTTCATTGTGCTTGGTTCGTGTAAGCTCAATGCTTATGGTTTCACCCAACATTATTACTTTTCTTGCTATATCTAAAATGGGACCACAAAGACAATAGCCACCACTGAAACTTCTTCCTTATTCTTTATAGAAGAATTCCTTGCATTCAAATAAGATTTTTCTCCTCTCTGTTGAAAGCTTAGTTGAGATAAATCAGCTCCCGAACATCTACTATTATACCCATAATGATCGGCCATGCTATTACTTTACCATCCATAATGAAAAAAAACATTTGTCTATTCATATAAGGGATAGTATGATAGGCCATAAATTGAGAGAATTTGCACCTCTATTAAATATTAGAGGATACGCAAAAGGTGATAATAAATCTCATCGTTAATATTAATAAAACATTATATTATTATATGCAGGTGGAATAAGTAAAACATATATAACTAGCTAATACATGAATAATTAATTCCTACATAATTAATGTTGACAAAAATAATACAGAAATTCACTCATAATTAATTTGTAATTTATTAATAACGGCATAATTCTGACAAACTATCAAACAGTTATATAAATCAGGTGTTATACCTAACTAGGACTGTCAAAATGAGTCATTTATATGGGTACCTACTCATATTTATCCATTTTAAATGGCTTGGGTACCTTATTTAAAATGAGTAAAAAACAAATATGTAATGACTCGGTCGGTCATTTTTTTTGTGGAATTATCATTTTGCCCTCCCGATAGTGGCCCCGAGTTTTCCATGATTGAGTTTGAAAAGTTGGTTTTAAACATTGAGTTAAAAGTTGATATTTTTGGTAAGTTTTGAGTTTGAAAGGCTAAGTCGTTAAGAAAGTAGTTTTCGATGTCTTTTGGAGTTTCGAGTGTTGGAATAGAATTTCATCAATTCCATTAGTGGGATATGTAAAATCTAATCTGTGAGAGTCGTCGGTTTTGATTTTCAAGTCTTTTAATTTTGAGGATTTGAGGTTCTAAGTTGTGAAATTGTGGAATTTTAGCCTTTGGATTGACTTTGGTCAACATTCGGGGTTCAAATGCTCGGATCGAAATTCTGAGAGTTATGTTAGATTCAGGGGATGATTTTAGGCCTAGTAGAGGTCTTAGTTGATTTTTGAGAAGTCCCGAGTTTATATTGGCCTTTTTAGGCATGAGTTAGTTTCTTGTGGTTGTCACAGATTTTCGGTTAAGGAGACCTATGTGTCACGACCCAGACCGTCGTGATTGGCACCCACACTAGCCTTCCGGTGGGACAACCATTAATACTAATTAGCTAACCAACTCAATCAAAACACTAAAGCATTTAAGGTTACGGAAGCAAGTTAAATGCTAAGGAAAGAAATAGAGAGTTCCCATAAACTCCAAACAATAGCCTAACAACTAAACAAATGCGGAATAACACCTAGAACCTGAAAGTCAACATACCAAAACTCTAACAAGATCCATAAGTCTAAACAAGAAGGGTTACAACCCCAAACTAAAGTACTAACAACTAACTAGAAAATCTAAGTCCAAAATGTGGACATAGACAGAAAGAGAACTCATGGCATCTCGGAAGAACTGGCTCACCCTTGAATTCGAACGACAATCACTGATCTTCTAAACGAGGTATGTCAATAGCTGCTTGAAGATGCCCTGTACTCAACAAAGAAAGAGCAAGTGCAGTATCAGTACACAACCACAGTGTACTGGTAGGATCACACGGCTATCCCACTAAGTGCAGCAACATAAGTAAATACAACATTATAAACATGCAAATACCGAACATGTACAATATCGATTATCACATTCTCAACAATATACATTTACAACAAGTCATTGGTCCTCTCATGGAATCCAAACTCAAATAGTTAGTGTACCGGTACGTGGTACCCAATCCAATATTTATGCTGAAACGTGACAACCGATCCCATATTTATGCCGGAACGTGGCAACCTATCCCAATTAGTGTGTCGGAACGCAACACCCGATCCATTCAACAAGCCACAATCACAATCACAATCACAAGTATATTCTCAATAATCATACAATCAAGAAGTGTATCAAGGCATGTAGTCATTTGTTCATACTCATTTACAATTAGTGTGATCAATATTACAACATTCAAATACATACATGTTTCATAATGAAGCAAGAACAAACATACATCACACAATCGTAGAATCACAACCATCACCTACCTCAAACAAAGCTTGAATCCTCTAAGATACTTGATTCTTCCCTTTCTGGATTTGTTCTGCTTGTTCTTGGTCTACAAACAATAATTATAACACGGGAATCAATAAACGATAACTAATTACCCGAATTACTAACAATCTCATCAACCCTAGATCAAACCCTTGATCCCAATATCCCAATTAGGGCTGTTTCCACCATAAATTCTAGATCAAAACCTTCCCTCATCGATAATTACCCATTAGATTACGTTTTACAGATCGCAAAATGGATTCGGGAGTTAAAACCTTACCTTTAGCCTCAAGAATGGTGAAAAACGGTCAAGAAGTCTCCTGGGTTCGTTCCTTAGCTCTCAAGTTCAAAAATTATAGAATAATACATTTTTGGGGTTTATTTCCGACTTTAAGTCGCATCTGCCCCTCTACAGCGGCCCCGCCCTGGCGGGAAAAATCCCGCCTCAGCGGCTTGCATGAAACAATAAGTTATTTTAATAATTGCAAGACCCCATTTCACAACACACCTTCAATCAACGACACTCAGAAACTACCCGTTCACGCCAAGATCAGTTTCGGGAGTTCTACTCACCCGAATTCAATTTCGTAAAGTCGTACGAGTTTCTTAACGCCTTAGCTATCTACTAATGTAATCAAAATCATATTTAAATCACCCAATTGCTACCATATTTCCCTAGACCTTACTGACTCCGGTTTCGTTCAAATCTGGACTAGGTTGGGAAATCCCAAGTTACTACGAAAAAGTTTTCCAGCCCAAAATTTTTCTCCGTTGGTTTTTCTACAACTACGGGAACCGGTCGTTACAATAGATACCAATTTACCCATCACTCGTCCCCGAGTGACAACTTACGAAAAATAGGCTAAGGAAAGAATGAAGTAGTACCTGAATCGATGAACAATTGGGGATACTTGTCTCGCATGTCCCTCTCGATTTCCTTAGTAGCTTTCTCGACTGGACGGTGCTTCCATTGTATCTTCACAAACTTAATCTCTTTGGTCCTTAGCTTACGCACATCACAATCAAGGATTCCAATCGGTTCCTCCTCATATTAGAGGTCTTTGTCTAATACAATTGAGTCCCACTTAATGATGTAATCTCCATCATCATGGTATCTCTTTAACATGGACACATAAAATACCAAATGAACTCCCGATAGGTTAGGAGGTAAAGCTAATCTATAGGCCATAGGCTCTACACATTCAAGAACCTCAAAAGGACCAATGTATCGCGAACTTAGCTTGCCCTTCTTGCCAAATATCATCACCCCTTTCATGGGTGATACCTTAAGAAGAACATTCTCACCAGTCTGAAATGTCATATCTCTTACCTTATGGTCTGCATACTTCTTCTGTCTACTTTGGGAGGCTAAAAGCTTAGCTTGAATACTCCTCACCTTATCTTGAGCATCCTTCACTAAATCAACCCCCAAAGGTTTCACATCTCCAGCCTCGAACCATCCTATGGGTGACCTACATCCCCTCCTATAAAGTGCCTCAAATGGTGTCATATCAATGCTTGAGTGATAACTATTATTATTGGAGAATTCACACAGAGGTAGGAACTTATCCCAATGCCCTCCAAAATCAATCACATATGCCCTCAACATGTCTTCTAACACTTGAATAGTCCTCTTTGACTGTCTGTCCGTCTGTGGATGGAAGGCTGTACTAAAAGTGAGTTGTGTGCCCAATTCATCATGTAACTTCCTCCAAAACTTGGATGTGAATTGGGTACCACGGTCTCAGATGATAGAAAGGGGAACTCCATCCAACCTCACTATCTCTTTCACAAAAACTTTAGTCAATTGTTCATCATTATAATATATTCTTACCGGAATAAAATGGGTTGACTTAATCAATCTGTCAACCACTACTCAAATAGAATCAAACTTCCTCAAAGTCTTGGGAAGACCAACCATGAAATACATGACTATTTTTTCCCACTTCCATTCCGGAATTGGCATTCTCTGAAGCAAACCTGCAAGCCTTTGATGTTCATACTTTACTTGTTGGAAATTTTGACACTTAGCCACAAACTCCGCTATGTATTTCTTCATGCCTGGCCACCAATAAATTCGCTTCAAATCTCGGTACATCTTGGTCACACCCGGATGAATGGAATATCGTGAACCATGGGATTCTATCAACAATTTTTGAATTAAGTCATCAACTCGAGGAACACAAATCCTTCCTTTAAAGCTGAGCACACCTTCCACATCAAGAGTGGTCTCTTGTGTCTTACCAATCACAATCTTCTTCTTTAGCTCATTCAAATTTTTATCCTCAAATTTTTTGGTCTTGATCTCCTCAATGAACGTGGCCCTTACCTCAATGCTAAATAACACTCCACCTTTTTCTGAGATGCCCAACCACATGAATTTAGACTCCAAGGTCTGAATTTCCTTAGCCAACGGTCACTTGGTTACACTCAAGCAAGCTAGACTACCCATACTCACCACTTTTCGACTCAAAGCGTCTCCCACAACTTTAGCCTTACCCGAATGGTATTGAATGGTCACATCATAATCATTGAGTAACTTTATCCACCTTCGCTGTCTCAAATTCAGATCCTTTTAAGTGAATATATGCTGCAAACTACGATGATCAGTAAACACCTCACATTTAACACCATAGAGGTAATGCTGCCAGATCTTAAGAGCAAACACTACCGTTGCCAACTCCAAATCATGTGTTGGGTAATTCCTCTCATGCACCTTCAATTGACGCGACGCATAAGCTATAACATTCTTATCTTACATCAACACAACACCCAAACTAGAATGTGAAGCATCACAATAAACTATAAAATCCTTACCTTCCACTGGTAATGCTAGAATAGGTGTAGTGGTCAAGAGAGTTTTGACCTTTTGAAAGCTCTCCTCACATTTTTCAGTCCATTCAAATGGTATCGTCTTTTTGGTCAAATTTGTCAAATAAGTGGCAATAGAATCAAAGTTCTTCACAAATCGACGGTAGTAGCTAGCGAGCCTCACAAAACTTCTAACTTCAGTCACAGAACTTGACCGAACCCAATTCTTAACCGCCTCAATCTTTTGAGGATCTACCATTACCTCTTCTTTCGAAACTACATACCCCAAAAATGAAATCGAAGTCAACCAGAATTAACACTTAGAAAATTTCGCATACAACCTTTGATTCCCAAGAATACCCAGAACAATACGAAGATAGTCGGCATGCTCTTCCTCACTTTTCGAATAGACCAAAATATCATCAATAAAGACTATAACAAACGAATCAAGAAATGGTTTGAACACACCATTCATCAAACTCATAAAGGTTGCAGGCGCATTAGTCAAACCAAATGACATAACTAGGAACTCATAGTGCCCATAAAGGGTTCTAAACGTCGTCTTAGGCACATCCTCAGGCCTAATTTTTAATTGATGGTAACCAAACCTTAGATCAATTTTAGAGAAGACTGATGCACCTTGCAATTGGTCAAAAAGATCATTTATTCGAGGTAGTGGATACTTGTTCCGAATGGTGACCCTATTCAATTGACGATAGTCTATACACATCCTCATACTACCATACTTTTTCTTAACAAACAAAACTGGGGCACCCCACGGGGAAGCACTAGGACGAATAAATCGTTTTATCAAAAAGCTCTTGGATTTGAGCCTTAAGCTCTCTTAATTCTGTCAGAGTCATACGATATGGAGGAATAGAAATGGGGTACGTACCAGGCTCCAAATCAATACAAAAATCTATATCTCTATCCGGAGGCATACCAGGTAAATTGGTAAGAAACACTTCTCTAAATTCTGACACCACAAGAATAGACTCAATAGATGGAGACTCAACCTCAACATCCCGAATATGAGCCAAATAAGCTAAACAACCCTTCCCTACCAGTTTTCTAGCCCGAATGAAGGATATGATCTTATCTTGCTTAGGCATGTACACCCTTCCCACTCTAACTTTTCCCTTCCCAGAATTTCTAGAGTTACAGATGTAGTATTACAATTTAACACAGCATAGTAGAGGGACAACCAAGTCATGTCTAAGATAATATAAATGTCAGTCATATCCAAAATCACCAAATTAGCTCAAGTCTGAAAACCCATAAACAAAATAGGACAAGAATGATAGGCATAGGTGACTATGATTGACTCTCCAACTGGGGTAGAAACATGAATAGGGGCATCAAGTATATCACAAATCATATCAAACTCTGAGGCAAATCGCACAAATTCATAAGAATAAGTAGAACCCGGATCAAATAACACATTAGCCATCCGGTCACAGATAAGAATAGTACATATGATCATCGCATCAGACTCCGCCTCAGTCTTACTCGGAAAGTCATAACACTGAGCCCTATCATCGTGAAGGGCTACTTTCCTGCCTGGCTGCACTGCACCTCTGCCTGCGTTACCATTTCCTCTACCCCACGGCCTTGCTGATTACCTTCTTGCGCACCTTGTGGTCGTCCTCGACCATTATTACCATTTCCCGCGGGTACCACCGCTCTAGACTGCTGCTGCGCGGAATCCATCATGAGCGGGTGGGGACAATCTCTTCTCATATGCCCAGTTCTCCACAGTTATAACAAGTACGATCAAAAGATAGTATGTTGGCCGCCGAAGGTGCGGCTCCCTGGCTATCCTGAATTAAAATCTGAGGTGAAGTTTTGGAGTAATTACCTGTAGAAGCGGGCATAGCAGACTGAATTGGCTGGGCTGCAAGTGTTGGTCTGCCAGATCCTCTAGAATAGGAGTCCTGAAAGTTACCAGAATTCTTGGCTTTCTTAGCCAATGCCTTAGCCTGACTGTCTCGCCTCACCCCCTCCACTTTCTTCACAAAATCTGTTACCTCATTAAAGCTCCTCCCTGCAGAGGTCATATGAACATATAATACCTGTAACTCAGAATTTAGTCCCCTAATAAATAACCGGATTCTCTCTTCCTCAGTAGTCACCAATTGAGTAGCATATGTAGACAAAGCATGGAACTTTGCTTCATAAGCAGCCACAGTCATACCACCTTGCTCCAAAACCATGTGTTGACACCCAATTTTGGACCTTCACAATACAGATTAATCACCGAGCTTCTTAATTCCAAACGCTTTGAAATAATTAGTTTTTACAAAGTTCAAAATATTTTTCAAGTTCTTTTTAATTAATTTTATCATTTTTATAATTTTTAAATAATATATGTGTTTTATATAATTTTGTATATAATTAGTATATTTTATAAACATTCAAAAATCAAAAAGATTTTAATTTTAGTAAGTATTTTATTAAATTAGTTTAATTTAAATTAGGATTATAATTTTGAATAATTAGTTTATAATTAATTTAAATATTTTATTTCGTTAAGATTAAGAATCTCGGAAATTAATTGTATCGATTCGTCTCATTTAAGTTTTTAGCCGAATTCACTAATTAGATCATTTTGGCTACATTCCTAATTCATTGGCTAAATTCGTAATGCAATTGACCACTCAATTCGGTTAAAATTGTAACTTATTAGCCAAATGGTTCGTTCCTGGATAACTGCGTGTTAGCGGACAATTTAGGTGCTTTCAAACCGTTTCCAAAATGCTAATATGAACCCCGAACCCTTCAATATTTTCATTAGATTTTCTATTTTTAATCTTTTGAAAAAATAATTTTCTTAATTTTTCTTTAAAAATTAAGTGGCAACTCTTAAACCCATCGTTTCTCTATTTTATATAAAATAGAATGATCACTCTATTGGGGACTTGAATGGTTCTAACCTTAAAGTTAACTTGTTTGGCTATTTGTGTTTAATTGTTTACTTGTTTTAATTATTGTATATTAAACTGTGACATTCATGACATTGATTCCGCCAAATGGCAAATAGGATGCATTAGGAAAAAAGGCAGTTACATGGCTTACCACGACTGTCATTCAGAAAAAACACCTTCAAGTTCTTTTGAAGTGATAAATGAATAGGTGGCTTGTGGTCATCCAACGTCGTTTATTATATTTCACCTCGTAGGTAGCTTGGTCTACAAACAATAATTATAACACGGGAATCAATAAACGATAACTAATTACCCGAATTACTAACAATCCCATCAATCCTAAATCAAACCCTTGATCCCAATATCCCAATTAGGGTTGTTTCCACCATAAATTCCAGACCAAAACTCTCCCTAATCGATAATTATTCATTAGATTACGTTTGACGGATCGAAAAACAGATTCGAGCAGTTAAAGCCTTACCTTTAGCCTCAAGAATGGTGGAAAATAGTCAAGAAGTCTCCTGGGTTCGTTCCTTAGCTCTCAAGTTTGAAAATTGTAAAATAAAATGCTTTTGGGGTTTATTTCCGACTTTAAGTCGCGTCTGCTACGCTACAGTGGTACCCACCCCGCTACAGTGGCCCCGCCCTAGCGGGAAAAATCCATCCTCAGCTGCTTGCACGAAACAGTGAGCTATTTTAATAATTTCAAGACCCCATTTCATAACACACCTTCAACCAACGACACTCAGAAACTACCCGTTCACGCCAAGATCAGTTTCGGGAGTTCTATTCACCCGAATTCAATTCTGTAAAGTTGTACGAGTTTCTTAACGCATTAGCTATCTACTCATGTAATCAAAATCATATTTAAATCACCCAATTGCTACTAGATTTCCCTAGACCTTATTAACTCCGATTTAGTCCAAATCTGTACTAGGTTGGAAAATCTCAAGTTACTACAAAAATGTTTTCCGGCAAAAAAAATTTTCCCGTTGGCTTTTCTATAACGACGGGAATCGGTCGTTACACTATGATTCGTGTTTTGACGTTCCTTTGAGTATGAAACGTCGAGTTTAATTAATTTGCATATCTAATTTGTGTGTATGGGGTTTTGAATGAATTACGAGGGTCCTTTCGATGATTTTGAGTTTGGTTGATTTCTGGTTCCGGTGCATAACCATTTTGGTCATCGTGATCGCATAGTATCATCTTAGGGTGCATCGCTATCGCATGGGTCTTGCCGTGATCGTGATGGTTAACTTTAATGAGTTGACTACCTTACTCATCGCGATCACATGACCTTGGGTTGCAATCAGAATTTGTGATCTCGGCAAAATATTTTTTAAAATTGGGGTTTCCACCCCATTTCACCATTTTTGAGTTTTGGGAGCTTTGGGGAGGCGATTTGGACCAAGTTTTTGAGTAAAATATTTTGGGTAACGATTCTTAACTCTAAATCTTTAATTACCCATTATTATTTATGGATTTATGTGTTCAAATCAAACTTTTGAAATGAGAAATTTGGGGATTTTCTTCAAGAACCCTAGAATTTACTAAAATGGAGTTTGTGAACTGATTTCAAGACCTTGTTCGAAATGATTTTCCCTAATGAGGTCCTAAAGTAACGTTTTCAAGTATTAAATTTCAAATTCAAACCTTATTTTTGAAATTGGGTTTGTGTTGATTGACCCACTTTTCAAGAAAAATTGATGTGGGTGTTGTTGTTACCAAAAATTTATTGTGAATACTTGCTTGTGCATAGATTGTGTGGCTTTGGAAGTGATCTGAAAGGGGAAGACTCAACTATTTAAGTGATTGTTGATTGGTTTAAGACAAGTGATTTCATAAACCTTATATTCTAGTTGAATTCTGTAACGAACCATTTTGTCATTTTAAATACTAGAGCTTTTTATTTCATAAAATACTTTCCGATAGATTTTAAATGGGTGTTTTGGACTATTCGTAATTGTAATTATGAAATAGTGGGGTAATTTTTATAATTTATTTAGTTAGAGGTTAAAGGAAATAATAGTAAAATTTGTAGTGGGACATTTTTTACCACTTTTATAATTAGTTACAGATAATAATTAGGGTAATATAAGAAAGGAAGACAAAAATAGATGCACGAGCGTAAAAACAAATTTGAGAAGAGGGTTTACCTGTGCGGCGACTACAAGGATATCAACTGTGTATTCTTTTGTTGGTAAGTTTCTTCATTAATGTATATTATTTCTGTAAAAGTTTAATTGTTAAAGTGTATCTTGGGCTGCTACGATATTTTGGTGAATTCTATGCATTTGGGGGACATAACTTAATGGACAATTGTCAGGCAATCATTACAATAATTATGCGGTAATCATGAAGTAGTGAGTAGGAGATGTTAATTAAGTAATTGAATTATATTAAAAAGGATATCAAGTTTTGCTCATAAGTTGCTTATTGCTCGGTGATTAGCAATATAGGTTAGGTGGTTTTGTTATTATTGATGTTATCAAAAATTGGGTTGAAATCTTGTTTGCCATTCACGTGAGTTTTAGTTCTTGGCATTATCGTAGGACCTCTTAATAGCCAATTAATGATTGGCAGTGGACCAATTTATTACAATCATATAGTATGTGTTATAACTTGATTGGAAAAGGAGGGTGGTAATTATTTAATTGCATGGATAGTTGTTAGCGAATTAACGAAATTATGAAGGGGAAAGGTATAGTGGTAATATGCATGAATTTGTATCACTGATTGGTTGGGACTTTGGAAAAAAGTGAGGAAGTTAATAATTTAACACTGGTGATTAAAGATATAAAAGTGTATGGGTATATTGTTGAAGTGTTTGTTGCCACTGGTTCCGTAACCAGTGACTTTAACTTTTAAACATTACAATTTTGTTATTATATTATAAACTATATTTTGATAAATTGAGATAGGTAATTAAATATTAGGTGTGTCGAATTATTTAAATTCCATTAGAGATATGCTTATGGGAAGAATTAAGACTTACCCATAGGTTTGAACTTTAGGAAATTGATTATAGAATTAGGTGAGTCTTTGGGTTTAGGCTAGACATAGAATAATATGAGTGTTTATGGACTCGCTAACTTACAAATTATGCATATATATATTTGATAGATTGGAAAGGTTCGGAGGCATTGAGGAAATGAAAAGTATTGAAGAAGTAACTTGCTTGACTTCAGTTCTTCGGTGGAGGTAGGTTATGGTTTACTCTACTTGATATATA
>NW_006239106.1:495914-497789 GCF_000226075.1 Solanum tuberosum
TGTGATTGATTACATACTTGCTTCAACTGTCACTTGTGCATGTTGTTGTTTCTTATCACCTGCTAAGTGCTATAGTTGACTTTATACTATTATTCATTGTATATTAGTTTCTATTTTGGGTTGGCTGATGATATTTATTCAGTACATGTTGCCCCGTACTGAGCCCTACTTGTATTTTTCTTTGTTTTTCTTTTATGAAGTGTAGCGAGTGTACCAGCGACTTTGACTGGCCCTCAGCTCTAGCCAGTCTCAACATATCAGGTTTAAGGGTGAGCTATTTGTTCGAGCTTGTGTTGGATTCTCTCGGTCATGACCTGATGTCCATAGTTTTCGAACACAAATTAATTTATTTCATTTATTTTGGTGTCTTTGATACTCTTAGACTTAGTATTTAGAGATTAGATGTCCTTGATGTGATGACTTTCAGATTTTGGGGATAATATGTAATAGACTTTAGAGGTTTATTTG
The DNA here is from genome assembly GCF_000226075.1 of Solanum tuberosum. NCBI lineage: Eukaryota > Viridiplantae > Streptophyta > Magnoliopsida > Solanales > Solanaceae > Solanum > Solanum tuberosum. The sequence continues at coordinate 496,383 of NW_006239106.1, forward strand.
ATTTGTTACTTTAATAAGTTTTGGAGCTTCCGCGTTATTGTTGTTATTCGTAGTTGAATTATTGGTATATGTTGGGGTTTAGATTCCTTGGTCCGCCCACTTAGGAGGTTAAGTGTGGGTGTCACTCATGACTCAATTTGGGTCGTGACAAATTCGTATGCTTCCTTCGTTGATTGCGTGTTGCGAGAATGGGAATAAGGTGAAGGGTTTAAATTGTCCACTCATTATATCTAAATGAATAAAAAAAAGGGTTGAAATGAAAAAGTTAAGTGATGAACATGATAATGTGAATTGCCTTATTATGACCCTTGATGATTGACTGATGAAATGCTTGAAAGCATAATTGTGGACTTGAATTGTATTATTTGTTGTCTCTTCCACGTGGTATGATATTGTTTGTATGCATTGATTGTGAACATCGTGATGAGACATGTGATGAGTTATTATACTATGGTTTTTGCCGGCGAGTGTTATAAAGTCGATGGAAAATGATTCTGACTAGTGATGATCATTGCGACTCGATGCACTTGATGTTTATGCGTGACTTACTTGTGGATTGTGATTGATGTACTTGTTATGTGTGACTGAACTACTTGTCATAGAAATTGACTTATTTGATTTGTTTGAGTGTTAAATTGTGAATATTGGGCCTGTGAGCCGTCTATTGTAGAATTGTTAGGTTGGGCTGATTTCTGTGCGTCTTGTAGTTTGAGGAGGTTCGATTAGAATGTAAGGGATATTTGATTTCTAGCTAGTTGTTTGTTTAGTAGATTGCTTGTTGGGTAACGTGTTGTTGGTACTCACTCCTTGCTTCTACACTTGTGTAGGCTCCGAGCCCACACCCGTGTGACCTCTTTCTCATTCTCTTGATCTCGAGGCTAGCTTGTCAAGGACTTGAAGAGGTAGCTGCTTGTCATTCGGCGGACCCTCTTTTTTCTTTTCTTACACTTTGATCTATTTGAGAAACAAAGATTAAGACTTGTATTTCTTTCTTAATTCCACACATATGTATTTAGTGGCTTGTGCATGTGAGAACCAAATTTTGGGGGTTTAAATAGAAGAATAAGTTTTCCGCTTTATCTTGTTCTTGTTTTTACTGTAATTTCGCTTTTCTTTCTTTTCGTTGGGTTGATGCTGACTTTTCTTGATGGGAATAGACAAGTGTCATCACGTCCATTTTTGGATCATGATAGAATAATACTCATACTACCCGTTTAAAAGTGGGTAATTAAATGGATAAAAAATGTTCATTCATAAAACAAAAAAGGTATTAATATTTATTTGGGTGTAGGTGGTCGGGATAGGGGGTAGGTGAGGTAACGGAAAATAAAATATTATTTACAAAAAAGAAATTAATTTTTTTTTGGAAAGGGGCTGGAAGGGGGAGGGGTTGGTAGGGGGTGGAGT
>NW_006239106.1:497979-504107 GCF_000226075.1 Solanum tuberosum
GGGGGGGTATGGGTTGTTACTTGTTAGGGGGTTGGGGGCCGGGTTACGGGTGGTGGTGATAAAAACAATATTATTTTTAAAAAAAAAATCAAATTTAAAAAAGTTTTAACTTTTTCTTTTGTGGTGGGTGGGGAGTGAAGTAAAACATTTGTTTTAAAAGATTTTAACAAGATACTTGCTATAATATGATTATCCATATTTACCCATATTATTTATTGAATAACTTGTTTTTATTACTCATTTAAAATATAAATTGAATCGAGTATTTTATTTATTTTTATTTAACTCATTTTCGACTCAACCTGCTCATTTGCCACTCTTATACCTAACCCTCAAACAATTAACAGCTGAACCTTCTCATTTCTAATAATTATTTTATTAAAAGTCGCAAATTAGTAACGACGCATTTCTTTTTCTTTGAGTAAACAAAAGAAAATCATTGCAGTGATTTATTGACTCATGAAAAATTCACATTTTTTGGAATATTAATCCAACCAAAAATTCTGGAGCTCTAAATAGTTTGGTCAACATAACTTTTTAGGCCATTCAATCAACGTTTTAGTAAAATATGAATATTCTTGGTTCATCAAACAATGACTATTCACTTATTCATAAATTTCATTGAAAAAATAGCCTTGATTTTTATGTTTGATCACATTTCGAAATTATATATTTATTTATTGTATTTTTAACAATATAATTTTATAACAAGTTATTTTTGCAATTTATAGAAACAAGACATTAATAAAGACATTATTAATTAACATGAGAAAACTGACCTCTAATGAAAATGGAAAATCGATTTTCTTGTTCATTTTTTAAAAAGGAAATTGATCTCAGGAGGTCAAGTTTTTAGAAAAAAAAAAGGTGGGAAATATGTAGACTAACCTCACAAGGTTGGTATTTATTTTTTAAATAAGTAAAATTTTTTATGTTTAACCGCGGAAGTCAGTTAATTTAATTAAAAATAAGTTAATAAAATCGATGTTACGAGATAGATTTTTCGAACAACTAGTCAAATATTGATGTAAGTTTTTAGATTAATTTACGTAGGCATTTTGCCATGAAGATAAAAAAAATATTCACTTTCTAACTTGGGTTGTAGTGTAGTGGTGAGTCTGCTTCATCATTAATTGAGAGATCTCGAGTTCGAGCTCTGGATATAGAGAAAATCTTGTTGGAAGCATCACTTTATTTGAAATTTTCAAAGTTGGATTTAGAGTTGTGTTTGTCTATGTTTTTGCAGCTAATATTTAGAATTTAAATATATATATTTTTAAAAAATTATAAAATATTATTTGAACATGAAATATGATTTAAATGGAGTTATTTAATTTATGAAAACAATAAATTTAGGATTTTTAAAAACAAATAATTTTTTTAAAAAAAATAAATAAAGTGAAAACAAGATCTTGTACTCTTGGTTGTTTTTCAAATTACAAATACAACTTGAAATTGTATTTGAAATTTTTATAGTCAAATACTATTTTTCAATAAAGTACAATAATATTCAAAAAAAGTGAATAGTATTTTGGGGTCCTTTTTTTCCAATTGGTGTTTTACCCCTCCCTCCTCCACTCTCTCCTTCTGTCTCTGCTCTCCACTCCCTCACATTGGGGACCACCCTAGCGTCCATTGAACACCACCGCCCAGAGGCGGAGCTAGGTGGAGGTTCATGGGTTCGGACGAATTCAGTAGCTTTTCTGTATATCCTATATTTGTATTAGAAAATTAATTTATTATATATGTATATTAATTTGTGATTCTCTAACAAAATTGATTGACGGTTATTAAAGAAACTTAGAACCCCCAAACTCTTAATCCTGACTTCGCCTCTGCGGTACCACCGCCTTAGCCTAATCCGGCACCGCCCTTTGCCCGATTATGTTCTGCCACCTCCATTATCGTTCACTGCATTGCTCCACCACCACCACCACCAGAACATTAATTTGAATCCCCCCCCACGGGCAATATATTAAGAATTCAATTTATGTTAAATCCAACTAATTCAATTTAAATTTATGCCTGAGATTTTAGTTTTATTGATCATCTAATTTTAGTTTATAATAATATTTATTTTAAGGGTTTTGTTTGAAAAAAAAAACTAAATGTTGAATTTATAATTAATTACATTGTTGGTTTTGAATCTTAATTGACTTTGAAATCGAGTCTTAATGTCCTAAGAATAATGTGACCGGAATGACTTAAGAATTGAGGAACAAAAGAGTTTTTAAGCTTAGAGAAACACATGCTTATACCAAGTGTGAATCAAGATTCTAGAGCCTAGACTGGTAAAACTCCATACATTATCGTGATTCTCTTTCACATGTTCCTTAAGAAACACTAATTATTTTATCATTTATTGTTATTGAACAATTAATATCATCCATAAGTTAGATGTTTGTAGTCTTTAAGAACAATAACTTTTAAGAATAAAATGAAAAAAATAAATAATTAATATTGTCTTGAACTTCTAATTAAACGATAAATAATTTCAGATAATTAGAATTCACAATAGATAACTTGAGGCAGAATGAGTATATTAATTTCTCAATTAACTCTAGAAGATACTCCCTCCGTCCCTTTTTAGTTGTCCACTTTAGAAATGGCACACAGATTAAGGCAACAATGATTAGCACAGTGAAGTTACAATTTTACCCTTATGACAACTTTTCACTTCAAAATTACAACCACTTATTTGAATTCAAGTGAAATAAATTGGAGGGAAACAACATACACTTTTACAATTTTCAAGAAGTGTAAATAAGGGTATAATAGGAAAAAATTTGTTGTCCTTTCTTGATTTGTCAAAATGGACAACTAAATAGGGACAACCAAAAAAGGAAATATGGACAAGTAAATAGGGACGGAGGGAGTATGTATTAGTTAACTTTGTTGATTTAACAATCGTATTCTCAATCAATTTCACTTAGAAAAAGAGAATGTTTCATACAAACGGTTTCATATTCTTATTACTAGTATTTTATTTGCCATGCACGTCATGAGAAAATGCTCATGTAAAATATGATGATGCTTAGAGCACTCATATTGTACAACAATTAGAATCAGTTACTTTTTTAACAAAAAATAATAAAAAGCGTCATTTGTGACATCAAAGTGACAACTATATATTAAAGCAAAATATATATCATCATTGTCCTGGATGTTAATAAAATATTATATAGTACAACCGAGGGTATTATAAGTTACTAATGTTTACTTTCTAACCCCAAAAGCTTACATTTACCCAATTTCTATAACCAAAATAATTATTTTATTTCGATGTCAAACATCTTTAATAGGAGTAATAATAAAAAGCGTCATTTGTGACATCAAAGCAAATATTATATATTAAAGCAAAATATATATCATCATTGCCCTGGATGTTAATAAAATATTATATAATACAACCGAGGGTATTATAAGTTACTAATGTTTACTTTCTAACCCCAAAAGCTTACATTTTCACAATTTCTATAACCAAAATAATTATTTTATTTCGATGTCAAACATCTTTAATATATGTTTCCGTATTGAACACTTTGGTACTTTCTAAGGATCACGTTTTGGTAGAGTATCTGACTTTCTTACTTCAAATTGCATAACGATTCATTTTGAATAATGACAAAGTTAGAATTATTACTTGAGAATTTTTAATATAAATAACTAAATATTTGAACTAGTTAAAGTGTGTTCAATATTTACTATATATACATACATATAAAAATAATTTGAACCATTTATAAATAATGTAAATTTTTCGTCATAAAAGATTCGGATAAGTTTCTAAGCCTAAGCTGACTCCACCCTGATTTTTTTTTGTTGAAGTTATTAGCTATGAATCTCATCTCTTATTCATTACATTAAATTGCTTATAGCTAATAAAATTTTCTTATTATCCGTAGCTAATTTGTCTAATTAAGATAGGATTAACAATTAATTTTGTTCTGTTATTTTTGTTGTTGTCGTATAATGACAAACTACTCAAAATAATAACAGTAATATTATGACACGATTATGTTATAGTTCACCAACTCGTAATTTATATAGACTTTTCCTTTTTCACAATAACTATTGAGGGGCCGCCGTTCACATGATTTATTTTCCTATATAAGTATGTGCCCTTTCCCATAAATCATACAACAAACTTGCAAATATTGTCTATTATTTGTCTTATTATTATTTGCAATGGCTTTTGTGTGGGCAACATTCATTTTGGCTCTAATTTTATTATTCATTTTCTATGAGTTACTAAATATCAAAAACAAGAAAAAACTTCCTCCTGGTCCAAAAGGCATTCCAATATTAGGACATCTCCATCTTTTAGGTGAAAATCTTACTCATGATTTACACAAATTTTCTCTAAAATATGGTCCTATCATCTACATGAAATTTGGATTGGTACCAACTTATGTTATATCTTCCCCTGAATCAGCAGAAAAAATTCTCAAAACTTATGATCATATTTTTGCTAGTAGGCCTCATAACGAGACCGCTCAATACATATCGTATGGCCAAAGGAATTTGATTTTCTCAAAGTATGGCGCGTATTGGCGTAACATGAGAAAATTGTGTACGGTCCATTTGTTGAGTAACATGAAGATTAACTCATTCCAATCTACTAGAAGTGAAGAAATTGCCATTATGATCAAATCGATCAAAGAAATAGCTCAAGGTCGTCGTGTTGATGTTGATCTTAGTGCTCAAGTGTCGAAGTTGAGTGCCAACTTGAGTTGCTTAATGGTTTTTGGGAAAAAGTTCACGGATGACGATTTGGACAAAAGGGGATTTAAGTATTTAGTTCAAGAGGTTACAACTCTAGCTGCAACACCAAATCTTGGTGATTTTTTCCCTTTTCTTGGTGTTATTGACCTCCAAGGACTCACACGTAGAATGAAGGACACTTCTAAGGTGCTTGATCCATTTGTAGAGAAGATTATTGATGAACATGTCAATGCTAAGGACCACAAGAAAAATAAAGACTTCGTAGACACTATGATGGAAATTATGCAATCTGGTGAAGCAGAGTTCCAGTTTGATCGTCGCCATGTCAAAGCTGTCATGTTGGTATGTTCATTCTCTCTCTCTCAATTTATTAGTTTAACAGATTTTTTAAAACTTAACATCTAAAATAAGTCATATAATTTTCTATGACAATAAATAAGGAAAGATGTCAATCCGTATATACCAGACTAAAAGTAAAAGAATGTTACTCCCTCGTCTCATTCTATGTAGTATTGTTTGACTTGATATAATGTTTAAGAAAAGAAATATTAAAATTTGTGATATAAAACAATCCTTAAATATTTATGTAATTGTAAATCATTTCATTAAAGGTAAAAATATCAAAATTACGAAATTAAACTATTTCTAATTATAGTATTTTAACACGAATTAAAAATGAAAGGGTGTTGGAGTGAGGGAGGACAAAAATTGAAAAAAGGAATAATATACTTAGGGCCCGTTTGGCCATGCGATATGGTATCATGATATGGAATCATGATATGAATCATGATATGGTATCATGATATGGAATTATGAGATGAAATTGAAGGTTTGTTTAGACATGCGATATGGAATTTTTGTGTTGTATATTTTCTCATAAACATAAAAATCTCATAAGTTGTAAAACTATTAAAATTGCCCCAATTGTTTATTCAATCTTATCAAATAAACAAAAATTATAAAATCGCATAATAAATTATTACAAAGTTATTTGTTCTTCACTTAAGTAATTGTTTCATCTAACTTTAATTTAATTAAAAAAATTGAACATAAATTGTACTTGATATGCTCATATCTCTCAACTACTCTTACAAATAACCTATAAAGTAGAAAAAAAAGCATACATTAGTGAGTAAATATTAACTTAGAAGTTAAATACACTAAGATAAAAATTAACAAACATCACTGACTTCTAACTATTTACAAGAAAAATCAATAGTTAAATATTATTGAATAACGAAATTTTAAAAAGTTACCACAAGTTTGAGTCAAAAACACTTCTAATAAAATTTAATCAAAAAAACTATAACTAGTCCACTTGACTAAATATTAATAACTAATTGATCAAATTTTCCCAAGTCCTCAATCAATTGGACTTGATATTCTTCAGTCATGTGAACGAA